>NC_034598.1:92117619-92164684 GCF_900095145.1 Mus pahari | reverse complement strand
CTCTTCCTCCTCCTGTTCCTCTTCTTCCTCATCCTGTTCCTCCTCGTCCTTTTCTTCTTCAAGACAGGGTCTCACTATATAGCCTTAGTTGACCTTCAGTTCAGGGCAATTCTCCTGCCTCCGCCTCACAGCTGGACACCCCTGTGCCTAGCTCTAAACAAGCAATTTTCAGATTTAGACCAGTTAATAATGAAAATTTATTTTCAAGGTCTTTGGCTAAACACTTCCCCTGGCAGAAACAGTGAATTTTTCCTGCAGGGCATGATATTATGTATATAAAAACATAAAATATAAAATAAAGATATAACATATATACAGACTTAGCCATTCACGGCTAAGTTAATGTTTTCACTGCTGCTGCTGTTGGTTTTTGAGACATGCTATCCCTACATGGCTCGGACTGGCTTTCAATTCACAATCATCTTGCTTTTGCCTCCTGAGTTACCTCTAGGCCCACAGTTACATGCCACCACACCCAGCTTTAAATGTAAAAAAAAAAAAAAAAAAAAAAACCTTAAAAAAAAAAAAAAAAAAATGACCTTGAAGTAGAATTTCCCCAAGTTGTTTCCTTCTTTGATTTTATCATTTCATTTAGTAATTGTGATCTGAGTAAGTCAGCTCCATTTTCATGTTTATGCTTAGTCTGGACCGTATCCTCCTCTCCCAGGTGAGCAATATCATTTGCATTAATTCAGGGTGGGAAGTGCCCATAAGGAAATTGGCTTCCACATAGAGGTAGAGCTCTACTTGTTGCATAACATGTCACCAAGCTACTCAGAAAAGTGGGGTTAAAGTGCAGAGGTCCGCTCTGTCTTTTCAGATGCAAGCTGCAGCTCACTGAGCATGCGCATCAGCCTGAGGCGAGGATGCACTCTGTAGCTCACTGAGCATGCGCATCAGCCGAGCTGGTGATGCATCATTACAGCGATGTGTAGAACTACTGCTGTGTTTACTAGCACATTCTAGAACATGTCACTGGCTTTATTCAATATAGATCTTTAACCTTGTAGTATGGAACTACGCTAAACTTCGATAATCCACACAGTAACAGTTTCTTGAGGTGGGGCAGTGTGCACTCTAAAGTCTAAAGATAATATTTTCTCCATCTCACTTAAAAGTTGCGATACTAACTTTTTGAAGCTCTTTTTACGATCTTCCCAGAACCTAAAAATCTTGTTTGTTTGCTTGTTTTTTAAAAGTAACAGCCTATATCCTTTTTTTGTTTGTTTTGGTTTTTTTGTTTGTTTGTTTGTTTTTTCGAGACAGGGTTTCTCTGTGTAGCCCTGGCTGTCCTGGAACTCACTCTGTAGACCAGGCTGGCCTTGAACTCAGAAATCTGCCTGCCTCTGCCTCCCAAGTGCTGGGATTAAAGGCGTGTGCTACCACTGCCCAGCTGCTTATATACTTTTTGTTTCCAAAAGACTAAGGATGTCACAAGAGTCTGTGATCTCCTTAAGATTATTTTTAATTATATGTACGTGTGTGGGTCTGTATGTAGGTCTGTACACATGAGTGCAGGAACCTACAGAGGCCAGACGCATTGGATCCCTTAGAATTGGAGTTACAGGTTGTGAGCTGGCAGATGTATGCCGGGAACCAAACCTACATGCTCTTAACCACTGAGCCAGTCTCTCCAGACCCCGTTTGTGGTCTGATATGATAGCAACACATTTTATTTGTTCAGTGCCTATTTGTTTGTTTGAGATGGGGGTGGGGGGGTCTCTTGTGTAGCCCAGCCTGGCCTTGAAGTGTCTATGTAGCTGAAACTGGCTTTTAAGTCCTGGCCGTCCCGCCGCCACATCCCAAGCTCTGGGATTCCATCTATGTACCACAGGTAGCGTGAACACTTTAATCTTAGACAGTGGCCACTGGAAAAGATTTGACTTCTGCCCCAGGAGATCCCTAGCCTTCTGTTCCCCATTTCCCTGGCTAGCCATTCTTCAGAAGGAATTTCTCCCCTTAAATGTATGTTGCCGAGGGAGGTGAAGTGGGACTAGACTCTGGTGTCATCTAAGCACCAGAGGGATGCCCCCAAGGTGGTGAGTCTGCGCCCTTTCTCCCATCTCTGTCGTGATGTGGTAGTACTTGCTTGGGCAGTATATGCCACCCTGCTTCCGTACAAGAAGTCGGTTGTGTGTGTAGTTGAATTTAGAATAGGGCAGGAATGCATTTTCTCTCTCTCACTTTATTTTATCATGTGAAAAGTAATATTTTTATGTGTAAGTGTGTGTGTGTGTGTGTGTGTCTGCCATGTGTGTGGGTGCCCAGAAGAAAATGTCAGATTCCTTAGAGCTGGAGTAGTAGGCTGTTGGGAGCCACCAGACTTGGATCCTAGGATCCAACCTCAGATCTTCCAGAAGGGCTGGGAGTGTTCTTAATATTTCCAGCCTCATCCCTCCCTTAATTTTTTTTGTGACAGCATCTGGTCTACTGCATACCCCTGCTAGCTGGCTAGTCTGGAACTGCCTCTGTGTGTGTGTGTGTGTGTGTGTGTGTGTGTGTGTGTGTGTGTGAGAGAGAGAGAGAGAGAGAGAGAGAGAGAGAGAGAGAGAGAATGCTGTGTATGTGCATGCCTGTGGAGGTCAGACGCAAGTAAGGTTAGATTCCCCTGAAGCTGGAATCACAGGCAGTTGTGAGCTTCCTGTTTATGGGCGCTGAGAACTGAACTCTAGTCCCCTGGAAGAGCAGCAAGTATTCCTAACTGCTGAGCTGTCTCTCTAGCTCCAGGAATGCAGTCTCCTAATTAATGATTTCCATGAATTCTAGGCACTCTGGTCCTTTAAAAAATTTTATTGTATGATAAAGGGATATGATTCTAAAGTTTCCTAAAGTGTTGCTGATAGATTAGTCATGGCTTGTATGTAAATGGTATGTCTCAGTCTCCTTTGTCACAAATTCAAATGATATTTAGTTGTGTACATTTGGCAAATGTAACTTTTATTTATTGAATAAATTTTCTTTTGTACTATAATACTTTTCACAATCTTGAGCATATATATTTTATTTGGCTTATTTTGTTTTTTGGTGTGTGTATGTGTTGGTGTGTGGTTATATGTATGTACATGTTTGTGTGTGTGCACATGTGTGCATATGTACATAAGCTTTTGTGTGGAGGACAGAGGCTGATGCCTTTCTCAGTCACTTTCCCCTTATTTCTAGAGACGAGGTCTCACTGAGCCTGGAGTGTGCCACTTCACTCTCCTGGCTGCCCAGTGAACTCCAGCCAGGTCTGTCTGTCTGTACTATAGCAGCCTTATACTACTGTACCTAGTTCATTATGCAGGTCTTGGGGATCGGAGCTTAGGTTCTTAAGCTTGCAGAGCAATTATTTTACTGATTGAGCCATCCCTCAAGACCCTGTTGTGTGTTCTGAGACAGGCTCCTTCTTTACAGCCCATATTGGCTTGTAACTCACTATGAAGTTCAAACTATTAACTATATAATAGTCCTCTTGCTTCACCCTCCCTAGTCCCCGGTTAATAGATGTGCATCACCATACTTGGACGAGCATATGATTTTTTTTTTTTAAAGTGATGTGTTGTTCAAGTTTTTCTGGCCAAAAATAAATAAATATTTTGAATATTTTAAGGATGTGTATACCCCCCTGCCTCAGAATATTATGTAGTGTTTTAGAAACAATAAGTATCCTAATGCTTTAAAAACATGGTCATTATTAAACCCATTTGATGGTGGGGTAGATTGAGTCACCAAACATGTAAAATGTCCTTTATGAAGCCACATAGGTAAATCAATACAATAGACTAAAATCAGCATACTTGAAATGCTCTATCGAAGATCATCACCCTCAATGGGGAGGATCTCTTGAGTTACACAAAAATGAGCTGGGATGGGGAGGGGAAGGTGACTCCGCAAGGGAAGGTCCTTGGCACGAGCCAAACCTTATGAGTTCGATCCCCGGGGCCCACCTGACAGAAGGAGAGGAGCCACTCCACCCACGGAGTTTTTCTGTGACCCCACACATGCACGGTGACACACGTGAGTGCACACACATGAATAAGGATCTACGGTAAGCCTTTTCTACTGAGCTGCATAGCCTTTTAGAGAAGGCTGGCCACAGAGGAAATCCCAGAGCTGGGAAGACTCTTGCCTGTTGGGCGTGACCTCGTTTGTTATTCTCCCTCATTTTTTCCCAACCTCTTGCAGGTAAAGACATTACTTAGGTCTGTCTATATGTGTCCCTTGTTTTGTGCTTCAACTTGACTAAACAGATAATAGTCTGTTTGCCTTGTAAGCTGCGATGCTGGTTATGTGTTCTGCTGTCTCTTCTCCCTGGCGGCTTGTGAGTTTGTTTGGTTGCTTGGTTGGCTTTGGTAAGGCTGATGCCTCCTCTCTGTCACTGTTAAGAAGGTCTGCCCACAGGAGAGTCACATCCACCCTTAGCCTCTAGGTACTTTGTGGCCGTGGTCTACCTTGCGATTTCCTGTTCTCCACACCACCCTGCCTGATAATCCTTAAGCTAGTTCCTGGTCTGGTACTTACTGGCTCTGTAGTGACCTCGTAGCTTTTATAAATCTGTCTTCTAGCAAGTAATTCTGAAAAATATTTGAGTCAAACACGAATTGAGATGGATTCAGGAGTCGTGCCAGGGACGTATGAAAATCAGATAGGCTGAAGCTATGTGGAAGGAGCCGTGAGAAACGGTTTTTATGAGTTTAGACTCTCTTGGCAAGAATGGTTGGTGGAGGAAAATGGAAAACTGCTTCTAGAGTCATGGTGCTAATGGCTTTGTTGGTGGGTCAGGATATTCCAAGGCTCACGCCAAGTGCCCAGTGCTCAGAGCCTAGTAGCCTTTGAGTCTAGTAGCTCAAAGGGCAGCAGAGGCCTGGGCATAGAGATTATTTATTTAGACTCTTAAGGGAGTAAGACAACAGAGAAGGGACTCAGCTAGAGAAGAGATGACAGTCAGGATAGAGGAGTGTTTGGGGGTGAAGTGCGTTTCTAGGGTCAGGAGGAAGCCAATGTGTGGCAGTTCCCACAGATGGATTTTCAATGTGGAGAAAGGAAGGTAACGCCTACCAAGGGTTAGAGTCAACCGGCATAAACAGTGCTCTTCCCCCACATCCTCTCTGCCAGGGCGAGCACCGGCTGCCGTGGGAACAGAGCAGAGTTTGTAGAGTATGGTTTGCAGAACCCTGAAGGTGTCCCTGACCTTGGTGACCCTCAGACTCAAACCTGTTCTCATAGTAAGATGCTCTCTGCCGTTTCTCCTGCTTTGGCCTTGATTGTGTAGAAGCGGCCGTGGTAAAACTGCTCGTGGCTACTAAGTGAGGGGAGGATGCCACCTGCCTGGGAGTCGTGGTGGTCCCCACCAGAGCAGGGGAAGATGGTGCCTTCATGAAATGATAAAAGCTACCTTTTGGAGCTGAAGACTTGGCTCAGTGGTTAAGAGCGCAGGCTGCTCTTCCAGAGAGCCCAGGTACCATTCCGAGCACCCACATGATGGCTTACATCATTAACATGGCCCTTCCTGTGCCAGAGACTTACGCATATTCTCACACTACGTCTTTGAAATGCCATCAGTGGCGTGGGTGGTGATATCACCTTCTTATGATGAGGAAATGAAACGTAGAGAGACATTACTGTGCACTGTGGTGAGCACCCTCTGGTGAGCACACTGGTAGCTCACAGTCAGTGTTCTAGCTTCTCCTGACTGCTTCTTCAGAACCCCTCTGGCCCACCCCACCTGCCTTAGGCATGATGTTCGTGGTACTCATGCTATGATAGGTGTTCCCTGAAGTCATGGCGCTTTTGCAACTGGAGGTTGTGCAATAGACCACCATGCCAGGCACATCTTAGCCATACCTGTGGATGAGCTGCCTCTCGAACGGCTTGCTGATGCAGAAAGTCATGTGTCTGCCTGGGAGAGCCTTTCTAATGACTTTGGCCTGAACAGGCAGACCCTCAATGACCATCACTGAACATGAACTTAATATTGTTGCAGACTGGCTGCCATCTCATAGCTGTCCGTGTGGAAAACAGATTTAAGTTTTGAGAGTACTTAGACGACAGTTTCCCCAAGGTATCTGGTCAGACATGTCACTAGCAAGGAGAGAGGGAGGGCCCATTACTTGAGTCCCTTTTCATCTCTGGGTCTCTCACTCTCACTTAGTCCCCAACAGCCTTTTGGAGTTATTAGACTGAACTCTATTTGACAGAGGGAGAAGGAGATGCTGGAGAGCCTGCTTATGTCATGTCTAGACCTGTCTGCCCTCCGGGTTGCCTCTGCAGGGATTGCTTTCCTTAAACAAAGAACGCTCCTCACAAGCACAGCCCTGGCTGCACCACTCAGATCTTTGTTCCTTCAGCATCTGCTCAAGTGCAGAGTGCTGGCGGGGCGGGCCGTGGGCGCTGGCAGGAGAGAAAAGGTGAGCCAGGCATGCCTGGCCTCTTTCTTGCAACCACCCTGCTTGTCAGTATTTTCCCGCCTTGTAATCTCAATGTAACATGCTATCTGTAAAGGAGCGTGGGGAGATGTCAGATAGGAATCTTCTCAGGGAAAGGGAAGAGGCTAGGATTCCCCAGCGAGGAGCAGAAACTCCTTACAAAATATCATAGCTTATCCACTTAGCGAGAGAGAATCGAAGAGGAGGGGCGGAGCGGTGGGCGAGGAAGAAATTATAGTAGGTCTCTAAGGATCATTGCTCCACAACTTGAGAGGCAGAAAGCTGTGTTTTGGGGATTATTGATGAGATACAATGGTTGGAACCGTGTTCTGTTCCATTTCATTATCTCTCATTCTTTATGTTCCTCGTGGAATACTAGCCATACACACCTTAAACGGGGATGGCCATGAGCCCTGCCCTAAACTCTGGAAGCACTGACCAAGTCAGTCATAGTTCTGTGAAGCTGTCACCTCCCTGTCACCAAGAAGGGAAGGCTCTAGGAGTTAAATAAGTCACTCAAAGTTACATAACCAGCAAGACAGCTGGGACTTATCACTGAGGAATATGCCTCTAGATTCCGGGATGCTCACAAGTGCTGGTCACAGTGTATGCCACTAACTCCTACACACACACACACACACACACACACACAGAGGACACAACTGCATCAGTAATGTTCCTGGGCATAATTGCTACACTTGTTGGGACCTCCAGTATGTGCTCTGCTCTTTAATTAATTAATTAATTAATTTCTTTTTTGAGACAGTGTCTCACATTGTAGCCTAGGTTGGCCTGGAGCTCCTTTTGTAGCCCAGGCTGGACTCAAACAATCATCCCCCTGCCTCTGCTTTTCCAGTGTGTGTTCTGCTCTTATATAAATGGGTAAAGGGAGTGGATATTAGTGATTACATAATACTCATATAAGAATATATATATATATATATATATATATATATATATATATATAGTTTTCTTAGGCGCATTTCTGTTTTCCAAAAATGTACAAGGAATAGGGCTGAAAACAACCTTCATATTCCTCAAAAGGATGCTTGTAAATAGAACAAAGAAAATATATCACTGTATCATACACATCCGGGGTCCAGTGCATGCCAGAAGGAAATGGTGTGACCCATCCGGGTTATTCTCCTTGTTTTATCTTCCTGTGGTGCTGGGGGCCAAACCTAGGAGCTTGTACATGACAGGCAAGTGCTCTATCACTGAGGTACATGCAGCCATTGTCCACGGTGGTTGAGTTGTTAGATTCAAATTAAGGTGATATTGCATAAACTGTGGTAATTAAGCAGTGCCCCTTCTCTGGCTGTTTGGTTGTGAATTGGGCAGACTTAGATGAAGGTTTTGATAGTATAAGTTTTATTTAGTTGGTACCCTAGTCAGTTGGTCTCACGCTGCTAAGCGAGCAGGGAGGGCCTTCTCTTACACTTAAGTGATTGGAGTCCGGCTCTGTTGCGACCATTAGTCATAGTCACAAGTTGAGGGCTCTCGAACTTTAGTTTCCTCATCTGAAACATGGAGATGGGATGAAAGTACATATAAAACACCTCCCACAGTTCCTGATACATAGTCATAGCATGGCTGCTAGCTCCTGAGACATTAGGCATCCATAAACATGATTCATAGACAATGGTATGGGAAAATTTCTATGCCACATCCTTTGTGAAAACAAGAAAAAAACATTTAAAAATCACTTTTTGTGAAACCTCATGTCTTTTTTTTCTTTTTCTTTTTCGAGTCAGGGTTTCTCTGTGTAGCCCTGGCTGTCCTGGAACTCACTCTGTAGACCAGTCTGGCCTCGAACTCAGAAATCCGCCTGTTTCTGCCTCACGAGTGCTGGGATTAAAGGCGTGTGTCACCACTGCCCAGCTCCATGTCTTTCTTTCTTTCTTTTTCTTTTGTTCTCTTTCTTTCTTTCTTTCTTTCTTTCTTTCTTTCTTTCTTTCTTTCTTTCTTTCTTTCTTCTTTCTTCTTTTTTTTTTTTTTTTGGTTTTTTGAGACAGGGTTTCTTCATGTCTTTCTTTAAGCAAGCTAAAAAGAGAGGAGTGCTGGAGAGATGGTGCTGGAGAGACGGCTCAGCGGCTAAAAGCAGAGATGGCTCAGTGGTTAGAAGCACTTGTTGCTGCAGAGGACCCAGATTCTGTAGTCAGCACTCATATGGCAGCTCATAATCCCAGCTCCAGGGGTCAGATGCCCTCTTCTGACTTCCATGAGCACCAGGCACACATGTAGCACATATAAAGATATTCAGGCAAAACATGCATATATATGGAATTTAAAAATTGTTGAAAGCACAGAAAAAAGCTGAAAAATACAGGTATTTGTGCCCCCATCCTTCAGTGTGCTAGGCACTGAGGAGAGACAGACAAATAAGATCTGATTGTTCTTTAAATGAAAGGTTTTTAAAAAATTCTTAATGTATTTGTTTAGTTTTTGTTGTTGTTGTTGTTGTTTTTAGGTTTTTGAGACAGGGTTGTTTTGTGTAGCCCTGGCTACCTTGAAACTCACTCCTTACACCAGGCTGGCCTCAAATACACAGAGATCCACCTGCCTCTATCTCCTGAGTCCTGGGATTAAAGGCGTGCGCCACCACTGCCTAGCCTTATTTTAATGTTTCATAACTATGTGCATGCATATGTGTCTGTATGGGGTAAGCGCATGTGAATGCAGGTGCCTTGTAGAGCCAAAGCCATTGAATCTCGCTGGAATTGGTGTTAGGTAGGCTGTCATGAGCCATCTAAAGTGCATGCTGGGAAACAGATTTAGGCCCCTGCAGGAGTTTGTCTTCCCGCTTGCTTTCTAAGGTGGGTGTCCAACCTAGCCAGTGCTGGGAAGAGGGGTGAACGAGAACACATCCCTTCCATGTAAGAGTATCTCCTGGCAGTTATGCATAACAACTTGCCTTGACTTATTGGCCAAACTGTCGTCACTTAGCCATATACATCCAAAGGGAGGCTGAGAAATGAAGTCTTCACTTTAGGATGCTGTATGCGTGGTGTCCAGTTAGTGATGCTGGTAATGACTCAGACCGGCTCATCTGAAAAGACAGCATGGCAGTTTCCACATGGATGGAGACATATATGCCTCCAATTTAAACCACAAGTGTAAGGCAGGTGCAGAGGCCTGGGAACACAGGCCACTGGAACTCCAGTTGGAGACTGACTGACTGAGGTGACACAGTGACACTGTGAGCCTCCTATCTCAAAAAATAGAAACCAAAAACAAACTAAAATTCAAAACAGAACACAAATGCAGACGCTTTACAGGGTTGCCTGTGTGTGAGCATCTTTTGTCCTTTGGGAGAAGCCAGTGACTGCATACTGAACTGGAGTCTAGTACATTATTTTTTTTTTCCTGCCAAAGGTGAAATCCACTAATGATTAACTTTGAGCCCTGTGAAGACCAGTAGCAGGTAGTCAGGTCTCCTCCTCTACAGCCACTGACTTAAGAGTTCCTGAGAGTTTTAAAGATTGAATAAACATTTTCAGCCTTGTATTTAAGTGATTTTAAAAGCCCTAGGTGTGAATATACATGGCTCTTGTCTGCTGTTCGTGCAGAGGTTTGGTGCTGTGGAATTGTGTGCACGCCCAGCATGAGCTCTCCCACTAAGCTACAGCATTAGATCAGTCTCAGTTAAAAGTGGGGCCTAGCAGGCAGGTCCAGCCGTGAGGTTGCACGTGGCCCATATGAAACCACAAGGGACACCCTGCTCACAGTTTTTAAAGTAATTTGTTGCTGCTTCTTCAGTATGCACTTCATAGATGGCCACATCAGGTTGCCGTTGAGTTACAAGGTTGGACTAGCAGATTATTAGCTACCATCGCAGGAAGAACCTGGGCTCCTTCTGACTCCCTGCTTCCCCACCTCTCCTCAGCAGGTGACCATGGCAGTTTGGGCTTTTCAGGAGGTAGGAGTTGAAGGGAGATGTTCCTCAGAGTATCAAGTACCTTGTGAGGTGTTTAAAGAGCCAAATGATACTTCTTTGATCTAGAGAACCTAAAAGCCAGCTACCATTAGTAATTAGTACATGACTGGCTGGCTGGGGTGAGCATGACTGATGTCCAGTTTTATAAGCTGAGACATCTGAGAGTTTACTGGAATGGAGCCCACACCCACAGAGGCTCTTCTGGCTAGGGGGTTTCCACATTAGAAACTTTTCTCTCCCGGCTGGATGTTCTGGCTGGAGATCCCAGCTGGTGTGTGCCACTTGGAATGGCAGTACTTGAGAGGCTAGAGCAGGAGGATTGTGAGCGCAGGGGATGGGGACTATCTGGGGGAACCCTGTCTCAAAACAAAGACAAAAAACCATTTCCCTTCCTTTAAAACTGAAGTAGGACAGTGAATAGCTCACAGGAGAATCTCTACATGCTCCAGTAGTGTGAGCACCTGCGGTTTGTATATACATACAGCACACACTTCATGAAGCGCTTCTAGCAAGTTGACTGAGAAAAGCATGCCTTTTCTCCTCCCCGGAAGGACCAGCTCTGAGGAGTGACTGTGTGTGCACTGTAGGAACCGCTTGGGGTGAGTGTGCGCACTGTGGGAACCGCTTGGGGTGAGTGTGCGCACTGTGGGAACCGCTTGGGGTGAGTGTGTGCGCACTGTAGGAACCGCTTGGGACCGAGAGGCCAGGTCAGTTGGCAGAGTTCTTGCCCAAACTGCAGGAAATTCTGGGTTTGCTCTCCAGCCCCTTCTACCTGAAACCCCAGTACTGCGGAGGCAAGGACAGGAGAACCAAGGTCATTGTCAGAGACATAGGCCAGCCTGGGCTATGTGAGACTGTCTCAAAAAAAAAAAAAAATTAAATAAAGTGGCATGCTTCATATAGCCTAGGAATGTATCCTTTGAATTAGATTGTGGGCAGGGTCTAGTGTAATGTAATTCACTGTTGATAGTTACTGTGACTGAGTCATGCAAGGAGTATATGAAAGCTTTCCAGCTTCAGACCATGTCAGAAGAATGCCGTACGATGCAAATATTGATTATCCACCACATTCTTGGGCCTTCTGATAACCCCATTCCACAACCGCCACATGAGATATAAACATTATATATTTATCAGCACTTCACAGATGAGTAAACAGAGGCACAGAGATGTACCAGGATGTGCCCAAGGGCACACAGCTTGCTAGCAGAAAGGCCAGACTGTGGTTGCAGAGCAGGCTCCTCCTTTACTAGAACATGCTGCTCATCAGTAGAAAATTAAAGAGTGGGCTCAGCCTAGGGCTTGGTGCAACAGGGAACTGGGCCCCTTGGAAAGCAGGAGATCAGCACACATTTGGAGCTGGGGTAGCACAGCATGCTGGGAATTAAAGGTGAGCCTCCGGAGAGCAGATTGCATTGTGTTCTCTGAGGATACAGAGAGGCTGGAGTACAGAGCCACCAGGAGAGACAGACACACAGACACACACAGCTGGTACCTAAAGAGCTCCTGCCAGCTAGGATAACCACCGCTACACATTCAGGGGTTTTGTGCCTCGGCTGGTAGCTTGAAGTGTTTATACCACAGACACTGGCAAGTGCTATAAGTCAGGCCTCCTTTACTCTTATCTTCAGGGTTCTCTTCACTAACACCTAAAAGCAAACAGAATCCCAAAATGCCAGATGCATTCAAACCTGGAGCGTGGAGTGTGCACCGTGCCAGGCATCAGGGAAACAAAGACTAGCCCCTCAAGCAGACAGTGCGTGGTAGAGAGAGGTGGCTCACTGTGAGGTCTCAGGCCAGTCACCCAGCCTGGAGTCATCTGTGAATGGAGATGATTCTGAGACTCTCCAGGGGCTGTGGCCAGGCTGTCAAGGCCCTGCATGGAGGCCCCCAGGCAGCGAGAGAAGTGAGAAAAGACATCCTTAGTGCAACCTGACGGGAGAAACGAGGGGGGCCGACTTGGAATGTGTTTGAGGGGTCACCACGTAGGATTTCAGAGTTTCCAGGATGGATGCTGTGTGGACAAAATCTTCTCTGACCCTCATCACTGCTGTTTTTTTTTTTTTTTTTTTGTATATTCAACATGTTGGTTTTTTTATAATATATTCATTGTATATTACTTAACTGTAAAACAATGGACTTACAGATAGGAATCTCTAAGACTTTTTGTCTTATTTTAAAGAAAAAAATTTTAAAATGTGTATGGCTGAGTGCTTGCATGCTTATCTGTGTCTCATGTGTGTACCTGGTGCCTATGGAAGCCAAAAGAGGGCATTAAATTTCCCGGAAGTGGAGTTAAAGACAGTTGTGAACTTCCTTGTGGGTGCTGGGACTCAAAGCCCCCAGAAGAGCAGCCAGTGCTCATAACTGCCGAGCCATCGCTCTAGCCTTGTTATTTTGGAGACAAGATCTTCACTAGGTAGCCCTGGAACTTACTATAGCTCAGGCTGACCCTAAAACTCATAGAGACCTGAACTATGACCCCCAAGAGCTAGGATTAAAGGTGTGCGCCAGCATGTGCAGTAGAACCTGGATTTTACCCAACTCTAGCCTTACTTGCTTTGATAAACTTTTAACTTTCTGCTATCCTCGTTTCTAGAGTCTTATGAGAATCCACTGAGCATATGCAGAAATGGGCCAAGCACTTTCTTGCCTTTGATCCACAGATGGAATCTAGTCTGTCTCTGTTTCACCTCCCTTTATGCAGCGATGTATTGTTTCCTTCCTAAGACCTCAGTTCCTTTTTGCATATTGCTTGCTCTGCCTGGGACAGTTTCCTCATGGGGTAGTCTTGGCCCTGTTCTTGTAGCTGGGGCTAACAAACTTACTCCTTTTACCTCTGTTCTTTTCGTCTGTAAAGTGGGAAAACAAGACTATCCCTCGTATCAGATGTGTCTGAAGTCAGTTACAGTGTACTCACATAAATAAAATAAATCTTTAAAAAAAAATCCCTCCTATTTAATGTATATAAATTAACTAGTGATATCCTCAATCTACAGATTTAACCTCTGGACAAATATTTACTGAGTAGTTACTATATGTGCACACTGGATTAGGTGCTGGGCATTCGGTAGTTAAAATAGTAATTGCAGCCCCTGATCATTTGCACTGTTTACCTTTAAATCAGTTGGATTTAAATAAAGTAAACAGATCCATACTCCTGCAAACTGTCTTTTAAGAGCTCAGTAGTCACTTGTGCACTGAGGTGGGACAGCACAGATAAACACGTCTGTCACCGAGAAAGTTGACTGACCCTGCTATTCTAGAGGAGGCAGACATTGATCTAATAATCACAGATAAAATATAATCGCAACTGTGCGATCCCAGGTGGCATGACTGCCGGGTTCTGTGACACATTTCAGAGGACTTCTTTGATGGCATTTTCAGGGAAGACAGGTTGGAACTGGATTTGTGGAGCACTTGGGAGTCAGCAAAGCCAGGAAGCATGGTAATTAAGGGGATGGAGGGCGGGCTAATGACTGGGGTGAAGGGGAGGTTTGGGTTAGATGAGGAGGTGGGAGGACCACAGGAAAGGAGACACAGGAGCCTCAAAGCTGAGGAACTGGCCTCTAGTTAGAGAGAGCCTGGGTTTTACTGCAAAGCCCCACTGAGTACTAAGTTTAAAGAAGGTGGCTCTGCAGTCAGTCACCTTGTCCTTTCCTCCATGGGACTGGGCACATTACGCTGTCTGGATTATTTCCTCAGTTCTGTCAGTATGACAGTGCTCACTAATTACCCCTTTCTCAGAGGAACAAAAATACGAAGACCCCAACACTGTTGGTCCCATCCTGCATCCCCACTCTGTGCTTCTCACTGAATGAAGGAGTTGGCCCTGCCTACGAGTTCCAGTTCCCAGACTGAATCCCCCTCCTTAAGCAGGAGCACTTTCCATTGGCTTCCAAGAGAGAGACTTTATCATCTCTGTCTTCTTCCTGCATCCTCTAGCTCCTTCACCTGGGCCTGCTTCTTTTTCTCTCTGTTCAGGGCTGTCTCTGGGCCACCTTTATCTCCCTAAATACACTCACTCCCTGGGTGACCTCATGTAGTACCAGAGTGTGAGAATGAACTTTATGTGTCAACTTGACCCAGCTATGGTCACCCACTCATTTAGTTAAACACTAGATGTTCTGTGGAAGGTATCTTAGAAGTGTAATTAACATTGAAATCAGTAGACTGAGTGAAGATTCTCTCATAACTCGCGAATGCGTGTGGGCTTTATCCAGCTATGTTAAGGCCCCCAGAGAAAGAGGGACAGATTTGGGGTATGTGGTCCTGACCTCTCCATGTGTTTCTCCAACAGTGGGTTGCTGCCTAAGTAGAGTGCAGACTATGTGGACAGCTAGCACTAACAGCAGGGGTTCTTAGTCAGAGGGTGGGGGTGGGGGGCAGCAGCACACATCTTTATTAATCCCAGAACTTGGGAGGCAAGGGGCAAGGGGATCTCTGAGTTTGAGGCCAGCCTGGTCTACAGAGCAAGTTCCAGGACAGCCAGGGCTACACAGAGAAACCCTGTTTTGGCAAAACAAAACAAACAAACCTCTCCAAACAAGGATGGGTCTTGCCTTGTCTGGACCATTGAGAAACCTAGCCTTGATCTCAAGGGGCCCTAGAGAGATGAAGGTGTGAGTAGTGATTATTGTACCTGAGTGTGCTCTCTATAGGTGGGTGTTTTATAGTGCTGTTGATGCAGTAGGACCCCTATCATCTGTCTTAGCTTAGATGACAGTTCAAAAACAGAAGGATTTTCCATTGTTTTCTGGGCTATGATAGCACATTCTGGAGAGAGAAGAAATCAAACAAGGGTTTGCTGTTCGAAAGTTTGGATAGATTTAGAAGATGTGCAATTATTAGGTACTTGGGGGCCACAGAGAGGGAGGGACAGTTAATCCTCAGTGGGAACCCCCCCCCAGAGGAGGGGACTTTTCAAATGAATATTGACAGACTAGACACTGGTTCCCAAGGAAGAAGGATAAGAACACGCACAGCCAAAGCCATTTAAGGTGTTTGACTAGACAGTGAGCAGCCCCTGAGCTGTGGGGAAAGGTAAGGACTGCATCGTCTAAACTGGACCAGCGTAGAGCTCTGCATCTCCTCACAACAGGAAAGCTGTTTTAGCCACTTGTGCTACAGTCTGCTTATCTTAAGAGCAGTGGAGAGTTGCAGTGGCATACGTGGTCTTTTCTGTTAGAAAAAGCTCAACTGGGGCTGGAGAGGTGGCTCAGTGGTGAAGAGCACTGACTGCTCTTCGAGAGGTCCTGAGTTCAATTCTTAGTAACTACAGATGGTTGGTAGCTCACAACCATCTGTAATGGGAACCGACGTCCTTTTCTGGCGTGTCTGAAAACAGTGACAGTGTACTCGAATACATAAAATAAATAAATCTTTAAAAAAAGAAAAAGAAAAATCTCAACCATGATCCCTTTCTGACCCATCCATGTAAGACATTTTCAGTGTCAAGCTATTGGAATCCTATAATCACGGCATTAGTATATTATTGTAACTTAGTGAGAAAAAAGCCTCTCTCTACCCTGTCATTCTCTTGAAACAAGTTGCACTGTCTGTATTTTTAAGAAGTGGGTGTTTGCGACCTTCCTTTATGGACTGTTCCTATGAGGAGTACCTGAGATATGGTAAAACAGAGCTTGCAGAGCTTGGCTGGGGAGCCAGGGGTAATCAGATTTTCCATCCCTTGGTCCTTAACTATGTGTGCACCTTAGAGCTAGGCACTTTGTAATCAGTCCTGACCCTTGAGAATCAGGGGCTGCTCTGGTTCAAGCACTGCTTGTACACACACACATTAAATGGGCAGTGGGCAGTGTGGGCTAAGTGTCTGGTCAGCCTGACAGTGTGTGTATGTTTATGCAAGCTTCTTACTTTCACCTTGAAGAGCCTAGAAGGAATGTGGGGAGGCCACCCAGTTCTCAGGAGGCATGGCTTCAGGCTGTTAGGAGCCAGCAACCTCTCACCTAGTTGTTTTTTCTCCCCCACAGTGGGTCGATGCTGGTGGTGGGGTGCCAAGTGCTAACTATACTGTTTTCCTTAAGGTGAACCCCCAAGCCCGATTGGGACGAGGAGGAAGTATTGTAAGGGGAATTAGTCATTTCTTTTCAGGGTTACTCAGGATGATGTAGACATAGCTTTAAAAACCAGGGAACTTCCTTAAGAGAATCACCAGACTTGACTAATCCATTCCCTTAGGTCACTGCCTTTGCAGTCAATTAGATTAACTTTTGGATTTTTTCTTTTTTTAAAGAAAACAACTATTTGCAGGGACACAGCCAGTGCCAGGGGCACCAGAACGTCTGTACGGGTGCCAGGCGTCAATATTTTTAAAGTTCCTTATGTGACTAACTCAAGTTTGTGTAGATAGCAGCGCCTTAGGGCTGAAGCCGGCTTACTCACTCCACACTCTTACTCGGTTCTGGTTCCCAACATTCTTTGAATAGCAGCCGCGGCCTTTGGGTCGGGGGGGCGGTTCCGAGCAGCGAGTATGTTGTACCGTCCAATTAGGAGCTCTCACTTTGCGGGGACAACAGGCACAGGTTGCCGGGGCTGCGCGGGGACTGGATTTTTGCTTTGTCATTCTGACACGAGCAGTTCGCCCGCCTACTAAGAGCAGGGCGTGGCTTCCTGGAGCCACTAGGAACCCGCAGCTCTTTATCCTCAGTTTGCTTCCGTCAGGCCTCGCTTCCACGCGGGAGGTGCGGGACGCCGACACCGCGGGGCGAGAAGAGCTGGTGTCTTCTTCTTTGCTCATGTAAGTTCTATGTCAACGTGGAGCTGACCGCTGAGGACCTGGGATTCCCGGGACGGTCGCTGGCGGGCCTGGGAGCATCGCTCCGGGGTGGTGCTTTGGAAATGTCCGGGAGAGGATCGTTTAATGTGTGACTGAGCGGGCTGGGAACAAGCTAGGTAAGCTCTTAGAAGGGTGCAGAGGACAGGTCGGGTCACAAGCTTCAGGATATGAGGACTTGAGTCTGGCCCTTGTCTGCTGGTGCCTGGCAAGCTACCAGAGAAAGTGGGTATTCTTTGTAGAGCAGTGATCTTGATATATATATATATATACTGTGACGAATATGTACATAGTTTAAGGAGTTTCATGCCTTTACAAATGTTTCCACTTCCTAAGCCCCACGAAATTCCTTGGAATTGTCAATCGCATGTTTCCAAGTGGCTTGCCCTTCTTGACCCAGGCAGTTAAACCGGGCAGCTGGGACTACAGCACAGCTAACCGAAGGAGGCGGTGCAGGCTAGTAAAGAGCAGAGACAATCCTGCCTGGATTGAGTCCCGCCTCCAGTGTTGACCGGCAGCTCGAACTTGCCCAAGTTGGTTGACAATATGTAGCTCGGTTTCCCTTACCTATGAAATGGACATGGTAATATGGTAATACATCTAAAAGTACAGTTGTGAAGACTAAATGTTTATATATAGCACTTTGTGTGTAAATATGTATCTCACTGTTGGTACTAGTACTGAATATGCTTTTAAGTGCTGGTGTCAGTGTATTATATATGATATACTGATACCACACACACACACACACACACACACACACATTCATTCAGCTGTGGGCTACCTTTTTAATAGTCCCAGACTTTTCCGAGTTCACTCCTTTGTGAAATAGGACCATCCTCCTCTGATGTCATCCAGAGAGGATGGATAGCGTCTTTGTGGGCCTTCGTTTTGCCCGCGGTTTCAGATTCCAGGAAGCCCTGGGTGTTGCATTCACCCAGCGCAGCGATCAAAAGACCACGCAGTGTTAGTGTTAGGTGGCCGCGAGGCTGGTGTCTGTAGCCGCCCTGCAGAGCTTTTCTGAGTTCTGGTGGTCCTGGAGTCTAGCCCTGCCCGGCTGCTTGCGGGTCGGAGTCCACGGGCGGGAGTGACCGAGGACGCGTGGCGTCCCGGAAGCTCCGCCCGGAGGAAGGCTCACTGCCGCTCTGCTTTGTGCCACAGAGGGCGGCGGGGCCTTGCAGCGGCGCGGGCGAGCGGAGAGGCCGTGGGAGGCGGCGAGTCAGCTGAAGGCGCGACTGGTGGAGGGCGGCCATGGTCCAGCCCTAAAGGTAGGAGCTGCGCTGGTCCCCGATCCCCGGCGGCCTGGACACTGCAGGCTGCCGTCCCACGTGCTCAGATCTCTGAACCGGGAGGAGCCAAGCCAAGCCAAGCCATTTCTTCTTTTGTGCCCTTTGCTCGGGTTTTCCCTCTTACATTCTTAAGCGTCAGGGTGAATAGCATGGGGAAGTCTTGAGACAAAATGCTTACCCCTTCCTCCCTTACCAGGCCGCCCCATCACCTTCTTCTTAATTCTCAGAGGCATGGGGTACTAAGAAACACAGGCTCCGGGAAACAACCAGGAGTCCCCTGGGTTGAACTTGTTTCCCATCAGGCTTTTCTTTATCTAGCTCAGAGTTGAGTGGATAGAAAGGAATCTAGATCTACCCTTCTGTGGCAAGTATGCTGGGCATCTTTTTCTGGTCCCTCGGTGGAGGGGTTACAGCCTGCAGAATTGCAAACATGTATGATGAGACACCAGGCAGTGTGTTGAAGTCGAGGACATTGTGGAGTCTGTTCTGAACTTCCCTATTTGGATCCTGGGGATCAAACCCCAGTCTCCACACTTGGTAGCAAGCGCCTTCCCTTAGTGAGCCATCTCACCAGCCCCGCTGTGATTTTTCAAAAGTAAAATATACTGAAACATTTGCTTTCTTAGTAAACCTGAGGCCTGCTAGGCTAAAAACACTTAGATGTATGTGTCATTAAGAAGAACATTAACAATTACTTTGTATTTTTATTTAGTCTTCTACAAGAAACATTTTTGAAGAGTGAATATAGGGAATGGAACTAGACTTCAAAGGCGAATAGCAAATGGGTGGGAACTAATTAAGGGAGATAAAAGGCTTTACCCTCAGTTAAAGCACTTGCTCCTCTCAGACCTTCTTCAGTTTTCAAGTTAAATTACAAAGACCTGGCAGTGGTCTTGGGGGTGGGAGCTCTGCCTGTGTTGTAAGTGTATATTGAGAAGTTACAATCATTTGATTCTCCATAACCTTATCCTCCGCTCTTGATTTTTAACATCAGTGGGATGGGAGTTAAAAAAAAAATGCCTTTATAAGCTTTGGGATGAACTTTATTGTAGTGTTTCTCTAAAAATAGTTTCCGAGCCATGAGTGTCCTTTGTAACCTGTACTTCCTATTTGCTACATATATAGAGCTTAAGTAAACCAGCTGTTCTGTGTCCTACTTTCTCCTGGTTTTAATGAGTGTTAAAAAAAAAAAAGAAGTGGACAGAGACAGAACAGGCAAGGTGACTGACTGGCTTGAGAGTCTTGAGCCACTTGCTAGCCTCAGCGAGCACATTATAGATGAGAGAGGGAGATCTACGGAAGGATTCAGTGGGCACAGCTGACTTTTTTTAAGATTTATTTATTTATTTATTTATTTAATATATGAGTACACTGTAGCTGTACAGATGGTTGTGAGCCTTCATGTGGTTGTTGGGAATTGAAGCCCTGCTTGGCCCCGCTTGCTCCAGCCCCAAAATTTATTTATTATTCATAAGTACCCTGTAGCTGCCTTCAGACACATCAGAAGAGGGCATCAGATCCCATTACAGATGGTTGTGAGCCACCATGTGGTTGCTGGGAATTGAACTCAGGACCTTTGGAAGAGCAGTCAGTGCTCTTACCTGCTGAGCTATCTCACCAGCCCCCACAGCTGACTTCTTAAGGGGGAGCTTTTTTCCTCCTTTTTTTTGGTGCAAGTGCCAGGATTGAACAGGGCTGTAAACATTCTAGGTAAGTGCTCTAGCACAGAGGTATATCCTCAGGGCAGCCTTTAGTGGGTAATGCTGGGAGTGGAACCCAGGGCCTCGCACATAAGCAGGTGTCCTACCACTATATTCATAGGTAGTCCTTTTTTCTTCTTGTTCTTCCTTCTCCTCCTCCTCCTCTTCTTTTTTGGAAGCAGTTTCTCAATGTAGACCCCATGTGGCTTTGAACTTAACTATGTAGCCTAGGCTGGCCGAGGAACTACCATTTATCTCTTGCCTCTGCCCTTTTGAGTGTTAGGATTTGTGGGAGGGTACCACCAGGTCTGGCGGCATTTTATTTTATCTTTAAGTTGAGATTACAAGGACCAGAATTTATAGGCTTCCAGAGGTTTTTAATTTTTTTGTTGCATCTATCTGTGGGCATGTGTGCCATGGTGTATGTGTGAAGGTCAAGGGACAACTCTTTCTCTCCTTCCGTGGCTCTGATTCCAGAGTTTTGAAATTGCCTGTGTAAATGCCTCTCTTGATGCCACAGAGAAGAGCGGGCTCAGTGAGTGGAAAGGTACCCATTGGAATACTACCATAGTTAAGCCTTCAGTAGTATCGTGGTGATAAGATTAACAACTGGCTGAATGAGACTTGGCTCCATTAAGACAATAACAGAAGAGGTAACTGGCAGGCAGTGAGGCAGACTCACATCCAAGCAGATGGAGCCCAGTTGTGGTCAGTCCCTGGGCAGGCAGTCTCAAGCCCGCCCTATAAGGTTAGCCACAGCCTGCCTCTAGCTGATTAGCCATCAAAGAAGGATGCTCATTTCTTCTTGTCTATATCACTTCAAGCTTCTAAGGCCTCCCACCCAGAGCTCTCCCTCCTTCCCTCCCTGCCCAGGGCCGTCTTCCTCATGCCTGCTTCTTGCTGCCTGGTCTGCTTCCAAGATAAAGGGCTCACTTTTTCAGTTGTCATGAGCCTTCTTGGGTCAGGGCCAGCCTGGTTTTCTTTTACATCATCTCTACTCCCAAGCTGCTGTAAGCTGGGAGTAGTTAACACCTGCAGTTCCTTAGATTTCCCTGCTCTGCTGGGTTCGTTCAGTTCCTGTCCAGACCCACCTTTCCAGGTGAGCACCTCTTTAGAGAAATGCATTGTTTGGCCAGCTACTTGTGTAGTTCCCACAGCAACCCTACAAATCCTTCTTTCTGGAAAAGAAGGAATCCTGCCGGAGATAATTTTCTGGCTTGCTTATGAATGTGGAAAGGTAGGCTTACTTTATGTGCCTGTGTTCTCAAGGGTACGCTAGTAACCGGAGCTAAATGGAAATGCCCAGTACTGACAGTAACAGTTGTTTGTGAGCTGGATTCTAAGTTCTCACAACTGCCTGGTGAAGGATATGGTGGCATCCAGTATTGCAGGTAAGGTAAGAAAATGAAGACCTCCATAGTTACCGGAGTACACAGCTGGCTACCAGGCAGAGGCAGGGCTGCGTGCCAGACCACCTGCCTACAGAGCTCACTGTCTTTCCTGGCCCACGGGACAAGTTATTCCGTGGTTCTGAGGGGGATCAAGCCTAAAGGGGGAACAGGCAAGAGTGAGGGAGAGGGAGGGGGGACTATGCTTCCTTTATTGAAGGCTAAAAGCCCACTTTTTAAGGCATACAGAGAGAGGAGATGGGGAGGGGTTAAAGCATGATCAAAAGAAACAGTGAAGGACAAATGGGGGGGATGCTGACTGCAGGTGTGAACCTTCCTGTGATTTATCTCAGAGTCCTGGCACCTGTCTCTGAAGTCTTCCAGGGTGTTTGTTTTGGGCAACTCTGGCTGGATACCTTTTGACAGCCCCAGGTGTCATCTCAGGGCAGAGATCAAATGATTCCCAGGGCAGTCTTGGGTGGAGAGAGATTAGAGCAACCTTGGGAATGAGGGAGTGGCACAGCCCTTAACAAAGGACCGTTTGGCTACTAGGTGAGAGCTGTCAAAGGCCTGGTCTATCTCAGCCTGGGCTCCAACAACTGTCTGCCTCGCTCACTTCTCTGCTGACTACTTCTGAGACACGCCTGCTCTGCTCTGAGTCTTGTGCTTGTGAGTCCTAGCACACTGCTGGCATGGAGTGGACGGCCATTCATTTGAAGCTTACAGGATGAGACGTCATTCCCCTGTGCCTACCACATCAGAAGGATAAAACGCTTATCCATCTCTCATTTGTCCTTTAGCTCTTCATATGCATTCTATAAATTAGCACTTCACTCATCTCCTCATTCCGTAGATATTCTTGAAGTGGCTGGGACATAAAGATTCACTTAAGGGAGTTAACTTTGAAGGTTCTGGTTTCATTGAAGGTGGGTTGTCAGACACGAAACTCTGAGCTGTTCAGAACTGGTTCTGATTAGCACATTGGGAAACAACTTAGAATTGTATCTGATAGTCACAGTGCCTTTAGCTTGGCGTGCAGTGCAGGTGGAGTCTTTGTCAGAAAGAAAGAGGCCACTTTAGTTAACCAGGACTGTGCTGTCAGCACTAGGCTAGGCCTTACCCTGTTATCTCTGACACAGATCTGCATGATAACATACACACTTAAAATACTTTTGTTAGGACTTAGGGGTAAGCTGAGTGGTACAGAGGGATTGCCTGACTTGCCATGGCCCTGGGTTCAATCCACACCACCACTAGAAAATGCATGCTGTCTTAGTTAGGGTTTCCTTGCTGTGAAGGGACAACATAACCATGGCAAAGTCTTAGAAAGGAAAAGAGTTAATTGGAACTGGCTTGCAGTTTCAGAGGTTCAGTCCATTATCACCATGGTGGGAAGAATGGTAGTGTCCAGGCAGACATGGTGCTGAAGGAGCCCAGAGTTCTACATCTTGATCTGCAGGCAGCAGAAGGAGACTGACTGTGTGCCACACTGGGCATAGCTTGAGCATAGGAAACTTCAAAGCCTGCCCCACAGTGACACACTTCCTTCCACAACACCAGATTTCCTAATAGTGCCATTCCCTATGGGCCAAGCATACATATGGGGGCATACCCATACAAACCNAAAAAAAAAAAAAAAGGAGCCAGGCAGTGGGCAGTTGTGGTGCATGCCTTTAATCCTAGCACTTGGGAGGCAGAGGCAGGTGAATTTCTTGTGCATTGGAGGTCAGCCTGGTCTACAGATTGAGTTCCAGGACAGCTAGGACTACACAGAGTGGAATATGAAGGAGACTGATTTTGTAAATGAGGAAACTCAAGTATATGGAAATTACAGAAGCATTTGTACATTTAAATGTGGATATGTGCACGTTGAGTATAGAGGCCTGTATGTACATCCTCAGCCTAAAAATATTTTTCTTTTCCTAAAACCTAGAACAATGAAAAAAAAAATCACTGCTTTGTATAATAAATGCAGTAAGTATGTACTCAGTAGTTAAAACCACTGGTTATATAATTTTTATTCTATATATTATAATTCCCATCTTATAAATGAGGGACAGTGGTGGCTTGCAGATTTAGCACCTGTCTGAGTTAATACTAAGTAGATAAAGACTGGGGCACAGGCTTTTCTTCCAGCCAACTTTTAAATTTTAAATTATGCGAATGCCTGTATCTGCGCTTGTGTGAATGTATCCCAAGTGTGAGCAGTGCCTGCAAAGGCCAGAAGAGGTTGGATTCCTTGAGGTAGAGTTAAAGGAAGTTGTGAGCCTCAGTCCTCTGGCAGAGCTGCAAGTGCTCTTAACCTCTGAACCGTGCATATCTCCAGACCCTTCAGCCCGTTTTAAAAAAATTGAAAATGAGTATTGTGAGTATGTTAGGCATGAGTACCATGGTCTGTATGTCAAGTTTTAAAGACAGTGTATGCTTAGACAGGAGTACCATGGTCCGTGTGTGGAGTTCAGAGGACAACGTGTGTAGGCGTGAATGCCATGGTCCGTGTGTGGAGTTCAGAGGACAAGTTTGTGGAGTTGGTTCTTTCGCTCACGTTGAGTGGTTTGTCTTTTCGGAGGTTTATTTTTAAAAGTATGTGCATGCACACATGATTGCCAGTGGAGGCTAGAAGAAAGTGTTCGATCTGGAGTTACAGGCAGTGGTTATGAGGTACCCTGTGGGTGCTGCTGAACTCTGTCACTCTGTCACTGACGGAGTGTGCCCCCCAGGTCAAGCTTTCTGTGGTGTGAGTTGGGTATGCGCAAGTTGAACTTAGAAACAAAACACTCCTCACATTGTTAAATCACTGTGCACTGATAACTCCAGCCACTTAATTGTTCAATGGGTCACTGGTGTGTGGTTCCCAAAGCGTATTATTTACCCAGTGGGTGATAACACAGGTGGTACGAGATGGTACTAAAACTCTTCTTCATAGTTTGCTCATCTTGTAGGATTCAGATTAACCCCCTCTGTACTGTACAAAAGCATTTAGCCTTTGGCAGACTTCCAGATGAACAGCTCCCTTGAAGAATCCTGCCTGCCCACTGCTCTTCCACCCTTGAGTGGAGATGCTTCTGAGATCGTGCTTTTGTGTAGTGGGGGTGGGGTTAGGGGAGAAGCATCCTTCATGGTGTGAATTAGCATGTACTTCCCTCTAGGCAAAAAAGAATGCTGGGCTTCTGCCAGAGCCTGTGCTGGAGGTGTGGTCTCTGTGAGCTGTGGGGCGGGGTCGCTTGCGCATGGGCAGGAGGCTCTGTTCCAACGGCTTTCAGTTGCCATCGAATAGGCTTTCAGTTGCCATCGAATCGGCTTTCAGTTGCCTTCGCATCGCATCGCATCGCATCGCTACGGTTGATAGTAGCCCTTGGAGAGCTGCTACCTGCGCACCACCACTATGTTTAAAGAAAAATGTTTCCTTATTGGAGGCAGAGAGAAAAGAGAAGAGCTGGTCCGGAGCCTGGCATGGCAGCACCTGGTGAAGCAGGGGGAGGAGGAGGAGGAGGAGGAGGAGGAGGAAGAGGAGGAGGAAGAGGTGGTGAAGAAGGAAGAGGAGGAGGAGGAAGAGGCAGTGAAGAAGGAAGAAGAGGAAGAGGAGGAGGAAGAAGAGGAGGAAGAAGAGGAGGAGGAGAAGGAAGGCTCAGACAGTAGCTCCGATGACCTAAGCCCCGAGACCCCCTGCATGCATCCAGACCTCCTGGAGCTGGCGGTGGATCGAGAGAAGTGCCGCAAAATCCGCAGGCAGTACCGGCAGCTCATCTACACTGTGCAACAGAACCGCGAGGACATTGTGAACACGGCCAGCGACTCACTGACTGAGGCCCTGGAGGAAGCCAATGTGCTGTTTGATGGAGTGAGCAGAACCAGAGAGGCAGCCCTCGACGCCCAGTTCCTGGTTTTGGCCTCGGATCTGGGTAAAGAGAAGGCGAAGCAGCTAAACTCCGATATGAGCTTTTTTAATCCCATCGCCTTCTGCGATTTGCTGCTGGTGTTTGTGGGCTTCAGTTGTGTGGAAGAGAAGCGTGAGGGATTTGGCAACTGCGATGATAGCATGGCTCTTTCCTTCTGGGGCATGTTGCACAAGGAAGCATCCTCCTGGATGCTGCAAGCCGAAACGTTCCACTTCATTTTTGGGTCATTTAAGGCAGAACGTTCTGCACGAAAGCCCCGGCTTGGACGTCACAAAAGAGCTTGCAAACTGGAAGGAAGTGGAGATATGCCTACAAAGTTGAGGAAACTGGATGTGCATGCTAATCAGGAGACGACAGAAAAAGAAGTTGAGAGAATCTTGGGATTGCTGCAAACCTACTTTCAAAAGTACCCCGATACTCCAGTATCATACTTTGAGTTTGTGATTGATCCAAACTCGTTCTCTCGCACTGTGGAGAACATCTTCTATGTGTCTTTTATTATTAGGGATGGCTTTGCAAGAATAAGGCTTGACCAAGACAGGCTGCCGATTCTGGAACCAACTAATGTGAGCCAGGTGGATGAAGAAAGTGAGTCCTATTTGTACAGCAGGAAACAAGGCGTTATATCTTTGAGTTTACAGGACTGGAAAAATATTGTCTCCACTTTTGAAATTTCAGAGGCTATGATCAAAACCTCATATTAAAGATTTTTATTCATAGTGTATCTTGAACTAACATTGCAAAATGGAATCTAAATAGAAACACAAACTAGTAAACTATTTTTAAGAACAAATGAAATTGTCTACTGTGCAGTGTATTTTACTGGATAAGCTAATAAGGTTGTAATCTTAAAAGTTCACTATCATGCTTCTGGGAAAGTTTTTTTTTTTTTTTTTTTGAAATACATAGGACACTCAGTAAGCTCCTGAGTTTCTTAGAAAGAATTAACCAATTTGCTAAAAAGAAAAACCAGAACTCACTGTGATACTGAATTGCTTTTTCTGACACAGCAAACTAAGGGTAAGGGGGCTTTTCACCAAGCTGGGGCAAGAGTGAGAACAAGACAAGAAGTCAGTAGTATGAAGACTAGCAAGTCCCAGGTGACATGCTTCCTTTCACAAAGTGGATCTCTGTATTCTGAACGTTGTTTTTGATAAATGAGTTTAATGAAAGTGTGTGTGAAAGTGTAAGTCTGAAGCAGTTAAGTCTTGAAAGCTAGGCCCAGAGTAGATAGTAGGGGAGGTATCCTGGCTTGGTTTTGAGACAGGGTCTCCCCATGGAACCCTGGCTGTCCTGGAGCTCACAGTGACCTGCCTGCACCTGCCACTGCCTCTCACCACACAGGGCGAGAAGGCATTCTAGGGAAGAAAACAAGGTCAGATCTGTGCAATTGAGACAAGTCACGACACGAGAGCTGTGCAGATTTATAGAAAATTTACACCTGACTGTGAAGCAGGTTGGAACCTCCCTGCCCTCACCAGTGTTCAGAGGTAGACAATATTTTTTATCACTCCCAGCTGCAAGCCTTATCTTTGGCTAATCTTTCACCACTCAGTGTCATCATGATTTTTACTAGCAGAGTGTCCCTCTGTACATGTAACAACTCTGTTTGTCCCAATTAACCTTGCTTTCAAAAAAAAAAAAAAAAAAAAAAGGCCCAGGGGTTTTGCTCTGTACCTGGCCTATCTAGCGAGAAGTCTCCATCCACCCCTGGTGCTTATGCCCCACATGCCCAGTTTCTTGTGGACTTAAGTTGGAAACAAGGTGCTGATTGGAGTAGTTGGGCTGGCATGTAGCCTTTTGCTTCTGAAAGATCTCATCAGAGGAAGCAGTGCTGTGGATATTGTAAATCAGGAACTCCTTTTGCAGATGTTTGTATTTATTTATTTTTTCTTTCTCTTGGTACCTTGTGGTTTTCAGAGTGTAAATCACAGGATCACTGGGGTTGTGGTTCCACGATTAAGTGCTTCCTTAGCATGAATCCTGCATTAGCTTCTATCCCCTACCTAGTGGGGTTTCTCTGTGCGTGCAAATGATCTGATGGTTAATGTAGAATATTTGGTTTATGAAAGTAATTCCAGAAAAGACAGTGGACATGCCCTGAATGAAGTCTTTGCTGGTGGAAAGGCACTGCCACTCATGTGGCTGGTGGTGGTTTTGTTCCGCTTATAGTAACGTTTCCTACTAAGTCTGTAGTGGTTCAGGGGAGGGAAATCCAAAGTCTAAATGGTACCAGGATCTTTGTGTGGAGAATGTTCATTATACCAGCAATGCATAGAGAATTCAGGAAAAAGCCCAAAACCCCTTTCCTCACATGAAGTGCTAAACCTTTCCCAGCCCTGGCCACCCTTCAGGATGAAGGAGCATCCTTTGACCTTGCTGCTCCACTCCTGGCATCTCAGCAGCATCCTGGGGTTTCCAAGAGATGTCCTTTGGAAAGAGAATTGGGTGATAGATGAGTTGTAGAAAATAACCAAATTGCAGAGCTGCTTGTCAATACCTTAAAATGAGACGGTTTGGTAAAAGTAGTGGGGGATCTTATGGACTTGTTTTAAAGTTAGAACTTTATTGAATAAAAAAGACCTTTTATGATCCATATCAGCCCTAACTTGGAGACCTCAGTTGTTGGTTTACCAGGTAAAAACCCTGCTGTAGAAAGTTTTGATCCCAATATGGAACTCCTACCCTTCCTTGATCATTCAGTGCCCAGATAAAAGACACACAACCTTTATATTTACAGTAAGCCTTAAACAGCACAAGAGCTGGGCAGATAGATACCTACCCCTCTATACTATTAGAATGTACTTTCCTATCAATAACCCCTAGTTGTTACTTTGTTTTATCTGAGCTGCTCTTAACTCAATTGGCCAGCCCTTGGGGCCATGCTCTCTTGAATTCACCTAACCTGTGGCGGCTTCTCTTCCACCCTCCTCTTAAGTTCACTGTCAAGACTCAGGAAAGATGCTTCCAGAGTCCTGCTGCTCCTGCTGAAGATCTGATGTTAGTTCCCAGTACTCACGTAGCTCGGTAGCCACACTTTACTTGTATCCGAAAGCATCTTCTGATAGTAACAGGCACACATGCGGTACCTACACATGCACACAGAACACTCAACAACTAAGAAAATATAATGGGATTAAATTAGAAAAGTGTTATGATTAAGTGTAGTTACTAGGTATGATATCTATATCAGAAAGAGAAAGAGATTAAATGTAAAAAGATGCGAGTGTGATGTATGTGAATGTGTGTATACATTATGTACCTGCTTGTGTGTGTGTGTGTGTAAATGAAAAGACACCCCTGTCCCCTTTTTTGAGAGAGTCTCACCATGTAGACCAGGCTGGCCTCAAGAGTTCTGTCTGCCTCTGCCTCCTGAGTGCTGAGATTAAATATGTGTGTCACCGTGAAAGCAAGGCTTTTGAAAATTGGTCCGTTTCCTGTGAGAGCTGGGGCTGTACTCAGGTCTGTTTCCTGTGAGAGCTGGGGCTGTACTCAGGTCCGTTTCCTGTGAGAGCTGGGCTGTACTCCGGTCGCTATGAGGTTTGTACAGCAAGCACCTTTACTGACTCCCATTACATTTTAATCAATTCATTTATTTGATGTGCATGGTTATTTGGAGGTCAGAGGACAGCTTCTGGGCGTCAGTTTCCTACTCTACCGTATCGGTCCTAGGAATTAATTAAGTTGAGCTTGGTGTCTGGTGTCTTTCTTTATCTGTTGAGTCATCTCACCAGCGTGGGCAAGTTTACTACTATAGGTAGCTAGGCCTGTCTGAAACAGAAATGACATCTGACTTTAACTTTTGTGAGGATGTGATGGGATTTTTTTTTTTTAAAGATTTATTCATTTATTATATGTAAGTACACTGTAGCTGTCTTCAGACGCTCCAGAAGAGGGCGTCAGATCTTGTTACGGATGGTTATGAGCCACCATGTGGTTGCTGGGATTTGAACTCTGGACCTTCGGAAGAGCAATCGGGTGCTCTTACCCACTGAGCCATCTCACCAGCCCCGTGATGGGATTTAACATACACAAAACATGTCTAGTACAGTATTTTGTCTCATTGTGAACACTCAGTCAGTGAATCAATCACACAGTGCCATCTCTCTGCGTGTTGACATTTCTAGTGGTCTGTTTTTTCCGAGTCTTGTACTTTTGCACTTCCTTACCTTGTTCTGGGGGAGTCTATCACCAACTGATTGTGATATGCCCATTGGTAACTGACTCAATGGCTGATGGGCACCCACTATGCCAGGTACTGCACTGGGTACTGGAGCAGAGTGGTGGAGTCCTGTCCATCCAGGAAATGATGTAGTGTCGTGAGTGTGCTATAGTTCCCTTCTGTTACTGTAGTAAATTGTCAGACACTCGATGGCTTTAGACAACACTACCTATGGAGTCGTGGGGTCTGGATGTCCAGCCAAAGTAGGTTTGGCTATCCTAAAATCAGGATCTCTCCTAGGGAACTGTTGATTACATTTTGAGGGAGACACTGTTTAACAGGAGCTAATGACCAGTTCAGTTTTTATATATGAAAGTATAGCGTTCAGTTCAATTCTCCGCTAAATGCTTCAGATGCCCACATCTTGCCAGTTACACCTCATAGATTTAGGACCCTTCGGTTGTTAAAAACCGGCTGATACAATTTGACTTTATGCTTGATCTGTAGAAGTCCATGTTCAATCCACGTTCAGAATTTGGTGAAAGAGCACTGGACACCTTTGGGAGACAGCGTGCGTGGCCCTTTAGGATGTGTGGGGGTGCTGGAGATACACCTGTTCTCACTTGTCTGCTGCTTAGGTGTCACAAAAGGTTGGCTCCAGGGGCAAGAGGTTTGTATTGTTCTCCTGTGTCCCCATCTGCCCTAATAACATGCACTTTAAAGGAATTTGAGATGATAACAGTTCATCTTTTAAGTCAGTAAATTTTTACTTCTGGGCTTTCAGATGTGATTCCTTTGTTGTCCATTGAGGTAACTGAAGTTGATTTCTAAAATAGCTTTTTCCTCAAAGAACAAATGCTTAGTCTAGTTGTGTAACCGCCATCCTATAGCCCTCTGATTCTCTTATCTGAGTGAATTAAGGACAGACATATTTGTGACAACTTCAAAGTTCTCCAGAATTCTCCATCGAAGATCTTTTGCATCCAGTTTCTTCAAACAGCTTACTTTAGGCTAGATCTGCCTCTACTTGCTGATATTGATCCGTCTCTTAAGAATGAGTACAGATCACATTCATTCCTCTGACATTCAGAATGCTGTGGGTCTGTCTGGGATGCGCCACTCTGCTCTGATGCAAGCAACCATGTGCAGCAAGACGGGGATCGTGATTGGAGTCATGTCCCACATCACGGGGTACTCATCCAGTGAATGGGAGTGAGAATGCTGGTGTTTCCTCTTCCTTTTCTCATGACCTGTGCTTGAAAATGCTGACCCCAGTGCCAGTAGCATCTCTTTGTGCTATCTTCCATATCCATAGGCTTGTCTGTCACAGCTTATGCTCAGCCATGGTTCTGGGATGCAGATGAGGGTTGATTTTGTGCCTGTGTTTCTATGCTTCTGTCCACCATGTGAAGAAAAGCACACAAGTGCGACCAGTTAGTTTTACCTTATGTGTACGGGTGTTTGTCTGCATGTGTGTCTCCACCACTTGTGTGCCCCAGTGACTGTTGAGTTTTAGGCAATGATGAGCTGCTGTGTGGGTGCTTGGGAATTGAACCTGGGTCATCTGGAATAGCAGCTAGTGTTTTGTTTTTGTTTTGTTTTGTTTTTTTTTAACCATTGAGCCATACCTGTGCCCCTTATTTAAAGGAGGTGTATATGCATGCATGATAGTGCTGGTGTCTGGGGACCAGAGACTGCAAGAACAGCAAGCTCAACAGCTAATGTACTGCCTCAGCCTCACAGTGCTGGTGGTGGTTGTTGTTGTTATTATTATTATTATTATTATTATTATTAGAACATCCGTATAAGTTTTTTGTCTACCCTTTAAAACCAACAGATTTCGCGCTCTTGGTCACTTCCTAGGGAGGAGTCACACTGTTTTTATCTGACTACTTTGACCTAATCCTGTGATCTGAGTGACTGTCACTACCAGCTTGTTTCCCCCCCACAGTGCCCTGCATTGAAGGAGAAGCCCTGGTCACCATGCCAGTTGATGACTGCTGGCTGTGCTTCCCAGCTTCTCGAGGTAGAACCTTTGTGCAGACTCTCTGGGTGGCGCCCACTTGCCCTAACTGTTGCTGGTTTCCAGGTTTTCTCCCTCCAGTCCCCCGGCCACCGCATGTGCCCCGTGTGCTGCTGAGGGGCACTCGTGGGGCTGTGCTTCCTGCCTCACGTCCCTCCAAGACACTCCCCTCCTCATCCCAGACGCCCCGTCCTACTGACCCCTGTCTCTGCCCTCCACCCTCCACACCTGATAGTAGGCAGGAAAAAAATACGCAGTCTGAGCTGGTAAGTTCATGGCTTTTTAGATTTTAAAGGTAAAGCTGGATTAAAAAACGTTTTTACTGTGTTTGCTGACTTTTCTGTCATTACCCTCATTAGCTCAGGGCTTTATTATAAAGTAACAATGAGTGTGATGCTAAAACAGTGCTCCAACCCACTGTAGACTGTAGCTAGCTATAGAGAGTCCCATGTGTCCTGCCTGTTTAAAATCTCTTGCAAGGGCTGGGTGGTACAGTACACTTACGGGCTTGAAGCTGAGCCTGGTGCTTCACACCTTTAGTTCTTGTGCTTGGGAGGCAGAGGCAGGTCTATATGCTGCCAGAGCTGCATAGTAAGACCCTGTCTCAAAAACAAAACCCCCAGACCTATAAAGTACCTTGTAGAGGCATAGACTTCTAAGTTTGCCTGTAGATCAGTACTGGTTGGTGAATTTTCTGCGACTTTAGATTTTTGCCTTTCAACTACACGATGTAATAAAAAGTCTTACATTCTCAGCCAACTGTATAATTGCTGTCTTAACATTACTGTGTTTGTTGTTAACCAGACTCCTCCTTAGCTTCCGACTTAGCCCACTGATCTGTCTTTGGCAAGGTAAAGGTGATTGCTAAATTGTATTGCCGACACTATTAAAGCCATGCTGAACAGTTCCACCCAGTAGCTTCACTGTGTACAACTGGGAGAATTTCAGTAGAAGTTCTGTGTTTTTGTGTTTTATTTTCTTCAAAGTGAGGGGAACCTGACTTAAAACCTAGTTTAAAAAACTCTAGGAAGCGGGGCTGGTGAGACAAAGGTGCCTGTTACCAAGGTGGTAAGCTGACTCCGCAATTTCCCTCTGATTTGTACAACCATGCTATGGCAGGTGTCCCCCTCCCTATAGGTGGACAGACAGATTTAAAAAATCAGGTAAGGAGAAAAAAGTCCCTGGGTAGTCATTATGAAAATATCATAGTGAAAACCATTATGTATAATTAATACGTGCCTGTTAAATACTAAATTCTGGGAGAAAGAGCATTATCAAACTTAGGTTAGCTGTAAGTCAGTTTGCCTGGGACATCTGTGTAGAATTCTAACACTGGAGAGTAGGGGAGGCATGGGAAGAGATGCTGGGATGCAGTTCTCTTTGATAATGGCCTAGATGTGAAGGAGTATTGGTTTGCCTTCAGCAAGCTTGGATGTTTCCGTACACAGCTGAAGTGGGAGTCTACATTTCCCCTTTGATTTCCTCATGGCCTTTGATTGCCTTGAAAGAAAGATGGCCCAGCGTTTCGGGCATTGCTGCTCTTCAGTTACATTCTTTTCATTTCTGTTGTTTCCCTGCAGCCGAACAAAAAAGGCCAACTTCACAAGCTGCCAACAATGAATGGCTCCAAAGATCCCCCCGAGTCCTATGACTTTGACCTGATCATCATTGGAGGAGGCTCAGGAGGACTGGCAGCAGCTAAGGCAAGACCATCTGCTGGTGACAGTGATGTTAGGGTTCAGTACCCTCTCCCCAAGCAGCTCTCTGCATTTGTCCATCCAGGCTTGTGTGTTTATTCTGTTAACTTTGACAGGGTGTGCAGACACAACTCTGTAAGTCGCTTTTCCAGACTGAAGTGTTTCCTCTTTATGTAAAAGTTCAGAGCCCAGTGATTAGGGCATACTTTGTGTGAACTGCCCTCAGGCCTGCCCCCCTTGCCAGCACGACCTTTACAAAGGAGAAAAGTGGCTATATACCTCTAAGGTGTGGCCTCCGTCAGCCAGTGAAGGTGGACTTGTGAAGCCTCCCAGTTGACTCCGCAGTAGCACATGGCGGGTCACTGTCACAGTGGCATGCTTGAAGGACACACAGCCTCTGTCCTTGCTCTCCAGTAACCTTTGCAGGTCCAGTGGCCAGTATACCACACTTCCTCTGTGAGAAAGAAATAGTCTCTACAAGAAATCCCAGAAAGAGAAAACAACCCCTCCCATACCTGGCCTAGATAGAACGAGGTAAACTCAGAAATTCCTTTAAAGATGTCGCCTCAACAGGGTACAGGGTACGACACTTCGGGCTGTCAGTCAGATGGCCTCACCAGGTGTGTATTACCACTTGCCTGGAAATAGAAAAAATGGTTTTCAGATTTGTGCTATGTCTGTTGATGTTCAAGGGGAACCATGCAAGAGTTCGCCAGGGCTGGCCAGCTGTTGGAAACAATTTTGCAGCTGTAATCTGTGTCATCGTTGATGCTGTCAGTGTTTTGGCTTTTGTCCTAGAGCTGAGCTAATCAATACAGTGTGTTAGGTTCCCAGACTTAAATCTGTGACTGGCTGTACCTCAGGCTTTAGAGCATAATAAAAGTAGTGTGGGTGCTAGCCCCCCCCTTCCACTCTATTGTTGCCTCATTTGAGTACTTTTGTTTCCCAGGAGGCGGCCAGATTTGACAAGAAAGTGCTGGTCTTGGATTTTGTCACACCGACTCCTCTTGGAACTAGATGGGGTGAGTTTTTGAGATCCTGCACGAGTGCTTTCCCCTGGTGGTGATGCCCATGACTCCAAAAAGCTGACTTAAAACAGCAAAGCCCAGCTCTCCCATGTGAACCGAGTTAAAGGGATCCAGTTAGGTGCTGTAGATTTAGGTTCAGCAGAAACCTTGACCGCAAGCTGACTTACAGGGCGACCTCTGCATAATCTGTTATCCAGTAGAGTGGAAGCTTTCTTCGAATTCCCCTGCACTCAGATAGTTAAGAAGGACAGCAGTGGCCATCTGAGTCCTGCTGAATCATGTGTCGCCTGTTCGTTCATTGACTGTGTATCAGTGACTTGTGAGCCAGGAGCATGGGGCTGAGGCAGTGAACTCAGGGGACGAAGTTCCTGCCCTGTGGACTGTACACTTGAGTGGGAAACAGAAGTAAGAACTAGGTCTTGGTGGTGAGTGGACCTCCTGGGTAGAGGAGGGCTTTAGCTCTACAGAGTCCTGAGGCAGGGTTTCTGAAGAGATGCCCACTAGAAGCACTGCAGGAAAGAATGGTGTAGACATGTTAAAGGCTGAAGCAGAACTTGTAGGCAGAACTTGCTAGCGTGCCCACAGAGTAGACTCACAGGCCCCAAGGCAAGGCTGTAAGAGTCCTCTGTTGTAGAGCTGGGTCATCAGAGCTGGGTGTGGCAAGAAGTAAAAGTGGAAAGAAAGGCAGGTCAAACTGTACGGCACTTTACAGGCCACGGTGAGGACTTTGGACCAATTAAGGCAGATAACGAGGGCCTGTGAGGAGTCAGAGGCAAGAGAAATGATTAGTAGTGCATTTTATAAAGAGCATTCGCTGCTCGCATTAGCCAGGTGGTGGCAGTCTGTGAGCTCACGTATCCTCAGGTGACTAAGGGTCATGCTCTGTTCCCTGTGCTGTATTCAGTCCCTGACCTGTGGAGTTTGGACTTCATGGTGACATTGGTATTTTCAGGGGACAGGCCTTGACCGTGAGCTCCGGAGCCACCTCCCTCCTCCCTGCCTGAGTTTCGTTCTAATAGAAAGCCGTGATCTAGAAGCTCTTAGGGATTCCTATTTTGGGAGAGGAGAGTTTTAACATGGGAATTCCTTGGAGAATCAGGGAAAACTATAGGCTGCTTCCCCCAAAATTCACATAAACATCAAATTTTATACATATTTTCAGACCTGTATCTAACTACACTTAGTATAGCAACCTCTTCATCATCTCTGCATGTAGATCCAGTAGCAGGTATAGGGTTCTGCACATAGTAACATTTCAATTTTTGCATCGCTTTTGATCATTATAGAAATTATAGAAATTGTGGAAATGTGTCTGTTTCAAAATGATTACTTTGCTCTGTACATTAGGCTCTGTGACCTTAGAAACGCTATGGCGCTTGCTACACTAGACTAATAGTAGTGATGGAGATGAAGATGATGTCATCGTTTCATTACATCTTAATACTTTTTGGCTTCTCCGAAGGCCCTGCAGCGGGCTGTGAACTGACCTCTCTGTTATTGCAGGTCTCGGAGGAACATGTGTGAACGTGGGTTGCATACCTAAAAAGCTGATGCACCAGGCAGCTTTGCTCGGACAAGCTCTGAAAGACTCTCAAAACTATGGCTGGAAAGTTGAAGACACAGGTGTGGGGGAAAAGGGGGGACTCAAAAGCTGTGGTCTTGGCAGTGTGCCATCTACATACCTGGACCCAGACGAGGCCTGCCTATCCCTAGTCTGCCCAGATCAGCCCCAGGGCTATCAACTGTTGGGTTTGAGAAACGCTTGTTGAGCCCTCTGAGCTCACGGGGTGTTCTGACCCACACTCAGGGCTGTGGGCAATATAGAGTCGTAATGAATGAATTGCACATGAGTTCGAATCATTGGCTTTGGGGTATTACCTGACAGCTGCATCACTGTGACTAGAGTGACTTCCCTGGATGTCAGGCTTGCCTCTTGTCACTTGCTAGGATTGTGACAAGTCTGCCATCTGCTGATTGATTTACAATATAGTGCTTTAGTTTAAAATAAAGCAATCAAAACCAAACTTAACCCACATAGGGATGGATATTGGTAACATATTGGTAATTATAATAGGTGATTGGCCTGTGGGGCAGGGTGTGTACTGTCCTCTACCATTCCTGGTGGACAGAGGCCAGCCAGGCAGGCTTTTCCAGGCTCCCTTCAGCAGCCCTGCCCCCAGGCACCTTGGCTCCACAGCTCCTAAAGTGAGCTACTCACTTAAAAGGGCTCTAGTTATAACTGTTCCTGATGTGTGCACCAAGTGCCTGTGGCTTATTCTCTACAAAGCCACAGTCCAACTGTTGTGCAGTCCTGCTAATTCAGGACACAGACCTAAGGATCATGAGCCTGGTTCCATCCGGTACTCAGTGGTCAGCTCCTTGATCGGTGTGTTAGGGGCTTCATTTTCATGAGAGAAACCGTGTTGTTTCCTCTTCAGCCATAGCCTCCCTGGGACTTGTCTTCTTCCTGTTTCCTCCTGAGTATATTTGATCTGTGTCCTGTTTTCTTCAAGTTGTTAGTAACAGTGATTAACCAGTGACTAAAGGTAGATGGTGGTGGTGGCAGTTGTTTTTTTTTGGGGGGGGGGGGGACAGGTAAGACAGGGTTTCTCTGTGTAGCCCTGGCTGTCCTGGAATTCACTCTGTAGACCAGGCTGGCCTCAAACACAGAGATCCACCTGCCTCTGCCTCCCGAGTGCTGGGATTAGACACACATTGTTACTGAGACTGAAGTGTTGCTCTGTAGTCTACACTGGCCTGGAACACACACCTAAATGCTGTTGTAGACATGTGCTGTCACAAAAGATTGCTTTTTTTTTTTTTTTTCTATCACTTGAAATTTTGAAATGTAGTATATACTGTCTTGACTCTAAGGATGAATTTAGTTATAGAAGAGATTTTTCTTTTTTCCAGGTAAGGGTTTGGGGACAATGAGATTCTCTGAATAAGGAGCCAGCAAGTGTTCGAGGCTCTGGGGCCTGACATACAGTTTCTATGGAATTACTTGGCTCTGTTTTCATATTGCAAAACCAGCTTCAGATGACATGCAAATGAATTTGGCTATATTTCAGTAAAAGTTCATTGACCAAAATGATGTCAGGTACCACAGTCTGCCCACACTGAGCATGCCCAGTTACCATGTAGTAACCCACACCTGGCTAGAGCAGAGCCTTTGGCTTTGTTGCAGATGCAGTTATAAGTCTTAATAGCACCCTGTGCCCCACAGGTCAGTGTTTATAATCCTAAGTAAACTGCCAGCTCACTCCTTGATAAAGGAGGGAAGAATTTATGTTGTGGTTTTGAATCCTGGGCATGAGAAAGTGGTGTTTGTGCTCCAAGAGAACTTGTTCTTCTGGGTTGAAACTTCCCAGCTCCAGGTGAGAGTTACTGAAGAACTAACTCATCAGGCAGTTTGAAGGACTGGGTGTTCTCTCTTTTCACGCAGTTAAGCATGATTGGGAGAAAATGACAGAATCTGTGCAGAATCATATCGGCTCGCTGAACTGGGGCTACCGAGTAGCTCTCCGGGAGAAAAAGGTCGTCTATGAGAATGCTTATGGGAGGTTCATTGGTCCTCACAGGATTGTGGTAATTATAAAGCTGTATTCTATGCTCCGCCCCTGCCTTTTCAAAATAGCTTTTACTGGTGTTAGCAGAGAAAATCATTTCAAATGTGTTTTAAGAAATCAAATAAGGTGCAAAAATTAAGGTCACCGTGACCTTAACTGTTTGGTCACTTTGCTGCTATGCTTCATGGGGCCTTCTGTGGGGCTGGGGAGTGTCACTGTCCTAGGCTAGATAACCTGGATATGAGGCTTGCTCTCTCACCTTGTAGCACTATTCCTCAAGGCAGTCCTTCATCTGCTCAGCCTTTAGTTTCTCTTACTGTTCTGGGAACTGAGGGAGACATTATAAGTGCCCTGTACTAACCACAGGTTCTAAGGGCTAGTCCTCTATTGGGATTGACATTGTTTCCTTTGCAGGCCACAAATAACAAAGGTAAAGAAAAAATCTATTCAGCAGAGCGGTTCCTCATCGCCACGGGTGAGAGGCCCCGCTACCTGGGCATCCCTGGAGACAAAGAGTACTGCATCAGCAGGTGGGTGAAACAGGCCGAGGGCTGGCCTTCTGCTTGGTTCCTTTCCTGGATTTAGGAAAGAATTCCTTGCCACGATTGTCCTTGGGGATTGAAAGAAAGAGAGTCAGGGACTGATACAGTCTTAAAGGTAACAAGCTACAAGCCTTGGTGGCAGAGTGAGCACATGACCCTGGCAGCATGATGTAGTTGGAGTGAAGTTTCTCTGTGCACTTGAAATGTGTATTTGTAAACCAGATGGATATTTTGTAACATAAATGTGGTCTCCTGTAGGCCAGTTTTTTTTTGTGCAGAGCAAGGACCATGTTCCTTGTTAGCACTAGGGGAGTAGAAACAAAGGGTTAACTGGAGTGGCTATGCATGGAGACTTCTGAGGCCTTGGCCCACTGCATGACAGTACCCTGTAGAAAAGCCTTCTAAAACATGTCAAGAAAAAGATGTTTCTCATCAAAGGATAACACTACCAATCCTGTTTTAATGAAGTCATTAAGATAGATTGACAGGTTCTGCTATTTTGGATGCTTTTTTGCCTGGGAATTTCTGGATTCCTTCTTCTAGGAGTTTGACTCTGGGATACCTGGTGCAGGAACATCTCTGGTGCTTCTTTCCCTACTACCTGGGATGTGTTGTCTTGCTTAGAGTCTTTGGGTGTTGTAACACAATGACTAACACGGGGCCTGCCCACAGTTCTGGAGGTTGCATTGTAAGCATGACTGACTCCCCAGCTCATAGGTGGCATCTTCCTTTAGAGGAAAGTGCAGGGCATGTCTGTAGGGTTCTTTCACAGACTCTGGTCCTGTTTGTGAGAGCCAGATTTTTTTCTATGCTCTAATCATCTACTAAAAACCTATTAACACCATCACACTTGGGGTAGAGTACTATGGGGGGGAATTTTAGTATTTGGGCACACACTGGGCTGGCGAGATGGCTCAGCGAGCGGGTAAGAGCACTGAGTGCTCTTCTGAAGGTCCTGAGTTCAAATCCCAGCAACCACATGGTGGCTCACAACCACCTGTAGTGAGATCTGACACCCTCTTCTGGTGGGTCTGAAGGCAGCTACAATGTACTTATATATAATAATAAGTAAATCTTGAAAAAAAATATTTGGGCACACAGACATTCAGACCCTACCAAGGTCCCGTCCTGATTTTTATTTTCTTAGAAATAGGGTTTACCAGTGTTGCCTAGATGAACTGGAATCCCAGGGCTCAAGTGATCTTCCTGCCTCAGCATCCTGAGAAGCTGAATCCGCAAGCATTGGCCACTATGCCCAACACTTACTGCTTTGGTGGTGATAGGCTGGAGAGCCCTGCACAACCCAGGCGAGCCTCACGCTCAGTGCACAGCTGAGGGCCATCAGAAATCCATGACCCTCTGCTTCTCCCTCCCAAGTGCTGGGTCTGCAATCACGCACCTCTTACCCAGCCATCCTGACATAGAGTTCTTTATTTTGTTTTGTTTTCCTTGTTTTTTTTTTTTGGTTTTTGAGAGAGGGTCTTTCTATGTAGACCAGGCTGGCATCAAACTAATGCCAGCCTGTCTCTTTCTGAGGGCAGGGATTAAAGGCACGTGCCGCTACACCTGGGCATTTTTATGGTCTCTTACTTCTAAACTCAACTATAAAATTTTTGTTGAGTTAAACTTTTTTAACTTTTATATGATGAAGATTAGATTTTCAAAGCCTCTCCACCCTCCACTTTTGCTACTGGACGTTCTGGAAAATAAGGAAAACATTTTCCACCCAGGAAGGCAACTGAGTGTAGGCCAGTAGGGTTTGGGTTTGCAAATGGGTCGTGTTTCCACACAGTAAAAAATGGCTGTGGGGTGTGAATGGTGTTAGAAGTTACGTTGTCGACTGTATTTAGCCACTAGCATATTTAAAGACCAGCTGGGTATTGCCAACTAAGACTAGTCTCTAAGACCTTTTAGAATTTTGTCATATGTACAGTATCCTGTGAAATGTTTATAATATAAAAAGTTCTCATCCTTTGGAAAGTGGAAGATACTTGCATCTTTATTCATACATGAACATCACTCTCTTTTTCTTTTCTTCCCCCTTAACTTCTCCAGTGACGATCTTTTCTCCTTGCCTTACTGCCCGGGGAAGACCCTAGTAGTTGGTGCGTCCTATGTCGCCTTGGAATGTGCAGGATTTCTGGCTGGTATCGGCCTCGACGTCACTGTAATGGTGCGGTCCATTCTCCTTAGAGGATTTGACCAAGACATGGCCAATAAAATTGGTGAACACATGGAAGAACATGGTATCAAGTTTATAAGGCAGTTCGTCCCAACGAAAGTAAGTGGCTTTTCTGCGCTGTGTTGGTTTTATGATCATGGTGAAAGGCAGAACGGCAGGATGGCGGTAGAAGCAGGCAGACCTTTGAGCAGTAGGGACCGTTGAGAGCCCAGTGCTGATGCATGAGCATGCGCTGCTGCCTCAGTACCATTGCTGTGTCCATGCCAGCGACCCCTTCCCTTGTTCCCTTTACTGTATCCTTTCATAGCGGTGCCCCTGGTCTGCTTCACTTGGGACTGTTTGTGTCACTAGAACTTGGAATGCACATACCCATCCACTAGACTCTCCCCTTCTCTCTTCTCTGCCTTCTGTAGGAAAACACTTTTCCTTGGACACTGTCATCATAGCCACTATATAATCCTGTTTCCTTGGAGATAATGTTTTGTGGGCTGGCTTCCCCTCCATAAAGTATCTAAAATGCACCACGTTACATCTATGACTTCATTGCCATTACCTAAGAAGAGTGGTGACACTGGGCTGGGGACATAGCTCAGTGGGAGAGCGCATGCCTAACAAGCAGAAGGCCCTGGGTTCCCGCTACACTAGTCCACGCACACTTGCTCCAAGGTCAAGTCCGTCACTGAGCATCTCAGGCCAGCTCTCCCTTTTGGGTGGCTGAAAGTGGCTTGGTTTTGGCAAAGTTCAGAAAGGCTAGGCTAGGCTGACTGTTTTTCTCTGTCAATTAGGTTTGTGTGAGTGAATCTCTTAGTGCCAGCAACTGAGGTACCTACCGTTTGGGGATCAGACTCACTTGTCAAATACTGTCTGTTATGATTTAGGGAGAATTACTTAGCCTCTCCAAGCCTTCGTTTCTTCTGTACTTTGAGAATTATGGCAGCAGGTCCGGATTTCCTGGAGCCAATGTGGCTCTAACTTCCTGTCTGATCATATTGTAAGGGCTTTGGATCATATTGTAAGCTTTGGATTTCTTGGGAGTTACCAGTAAGTTACCAGTACTTCATCTCTGTAGTTCAGTGGTTCTCAACCTCAGTCGTCACCCCTTGGGGGCTGGGTGGTGGGGGCCAACAGACCTTTCACAAGGGTTCCCTACAACCATCAGAAAACTCAGGTACTTACATTATGGTTCATAGCAGTAGCAAAATTACAGTTACGAAGTAGGAATAATTTTATGGTTGGGGGTCACCACAGCATGAGGAACTGTGCTAAAGGTCACAGCGTTGGAAGGTTGAGAACCAGTGCTCTGGCTGGTTTTAGGGAATGGGTTTGCATTAGACGGTGATTAGGAGACAGTGTGTGTTGTGCTGCGGGAAGTATCTGCTTTTCTGAAATGTAATTCTTCCTGAATACTGTCAACATTCAAGGAGTGGTGGACCCCTCAGAAAACTGATGGGCTGTTGTGGCTGGTGCCCTTAGCCTGTCAGTAGGCTGTCACAAATGTGTATGCAGGATGTTGTCCTGAACATCTGTGTGCATTAGGTTGCCGTGAACATCTGTGTGCTGCATTAGGATGGGAATGTTCCTGCTAATTCAGGAGGCTGCTCACTCCTTTCTCACACCTACAGCAACTGTTGACCTAAACACATCTTTCCCACTGTGATTCTTAGGGCTCTCTAACTCACATTTAAGTCCTTACTCACATACTTCACTGTTTTGTCAGTGAAAGTGGACAGTTGTAGTCAGAAAGGATGCTCTGAAGTTGCGTGGCCGTGGCTCTCATCGCAATTACGCTGCAGACAGCAGTGGGTGATGTGTCCGTCTTAGGGAGCGTGCTATGTGTCCTCCACTTTCCTTCCCAACTTTTTCTCTGTTGAAGAATTATTTGAGAAAAAGCCTCTCAAGCAAGCGGTGTTGGCGAGGTCCCTGGAAGCTGCCTCTTCTACTGTTGCTACGAGAGGGAGATGATGTAAAAGCCTCTTAGGGCTGGGTTCTGTTTCCTGAGGACTAAGAAGGTGGAGATAGAAGAAATGGTTGACCCTCCTTGTCTGCGTCTTTGTTTCCTTTTGTAGATTGAACAGATTGAAGCAGGGACACCAGGCCGACTCAAGGTGACAGCTCAATCCACGAACAGTGAGGAGACCATGGAGGGTGAATTTAACACAGTAAGGAGCGGGCCCAGGTCAGGCTGGGGTCTGTTATGTACTTTGAGTGACTTTCCTCACTAAAATGCCCCCCCGTTCTTTGCACATTCTAAGACATCTCAGTTACTCTGATATTAGAATTTATTTTATCACAGGGATGGCTTCAACCCTCCTTTTGGTAACTTAATATTCACAAATAGGCAGAAGTTGCTAGTGAGCTAGACTCTGCCCATGTGTTCCCTTTCGTCTTTGTGGACGGTCACTTAGGAGATAATTCGGCCATGGATGGTTCACTTCATTTTTAAGTTTGTCTAACTTAATTAGGGCAACAGCTCCCTTTCTTGTAAGAAATGCCAACAGATGTTGGCTTTGTCGTTCAAAAGTCTTTAAAACATAAGAGATTTTGGTTTACTTAAACTCTTGACTTTTACTAATGAAAGGTGTTTTTAAGGTCTGTGTTTAAGTAGTTTATGCAGTGGTTTTGTTAATAGTTTATTAATTTTTTAGGTGTTGCTGGCGGTAGGAAGAGATTCTTGTACGAGAACTATTGGCTTAGAGACCGTGGGCGTGAAGATAAACGAAAAGTAAGACAACCACACAACGTGGCTCCTCACCGATCCCCTCTGCCTTTGCTCTTAAAGCTCATCTCCCCAGGACTGGGCATTACCATTGGGCGCTGGATGGTCTTAGGTGCTGGATGCTCAGCACTACCAAATCAGGGTGTGTGGGGTTGTTCTTAGTTAGGACTGACAGTCTTTTCTTTCTTTCTTTCTTTCTTTCTTTCTTTCTTTCTTTCTTTCTTTCTTTCTTTCTTTCTTTCTTTTTTTTTTTTTTTTTTTTTTTTTTTTTTTTTTGAGACAGGGTTTCTCTGTGTAGCCCTGGAACTCACTCTGTAGACCAGGCTGGTCTCAAACTCAGAAATCCGCCTGCCTCTGCCTCCCAAGTGCTGANAGTCTTAACTACTATGTGAAAGGAGTTTTTCTTCTGTTTGTCAAATATGTTTCACATTTGATTTTTAAAGTAGTGGCCAGGATTTTTGCTAAGCATTTTGAGTCCTGTGCAGTTCGGTTAGTAATCGGAGCATTGTTCTCTTGGGGAGGAAGATAATGTAGTTTTACTTCACTAATAGCAGCAATTGATGGTTGCAGGACCGGAAAGATTCCTGTCTCGGATGAAGAGCAGACCAATGTGCCTTACATCTATGCCATCGGTGACATTCTGGAGGGGAAGCTGGAGCTGACTCCCGTTGCCATCCAGGCGGGGAGATTGCTGGCTCAGAGGCTGTACGGAGGCTCCAATGTCAGAGTGAGTTTTGCGTTGTCGCCCTCTGAGACAATGGTTTTTATCGTCATTTTGTCTCTCTTAATTATTTTTTCTCCATTTGACACAGTGTGACTATGACAATGTCCCAACGACTGTATTTACTCCTTTGGAGTATGGCTGCTGTGGCCTCTCTGAAGAAAAAGCCATAGAGAAATTTGGGGAAGAAAATATTGAAGTAAGTTCTTTCCCTCTTTTTCACGTTGCTTTTTTCAAAGAGTCAAGATGGTTCCCAGTGTGCAGAAAAGTGCAGTTGTAAACAGATGAATGAGCATGCCTGCTGTTTTTGAATTTATGTTTATTTTTATTTTATGTATATGGGTGCTTTGCCTGCTTGTACAATCTCTGCACCACATGCGCACCTGGAGGTACCGTGAAGGCCAGAAGGCATCAGATAGATCCCTCGGGACAGGGCACAGAGGGTTGTGAGCCAGCAGGTGCTCACCAAGGTGGCTTCAGCCATCCACAAATAGGCAGAAGTTGCTAACGAGATAAAGGAGCTAAAGAGGCTGGGAACTGGACCTAGGTCTTTTAAACTGCTGAGCATTATCTCTGGTCTGTGGTCATGGTTATAATCCATTGTCCACTTCTATAATTACTATTTGAGGCTAGATTATTTACCAAAAGTATTTAGCAGCTGGATGATGTAAGAGCACTTCAGTGCAAGCACAAGGACCTGAGTTCAGATCCCCCCAGCACTCACATAGAATGCTGGGTCTGGGAGTATCAGTGGGAGAGGCCGCAGGGAGTACGGACAGGAAGAATGCTGGCCCTTTGCTGGCTGCTAGTATCACCCAAGAGTGGTTTGTTCCAGGTTCAGGGGAATAAGGCAGAGAGTGACAATAGTGCCCTATGTTATGTTATACATATAATAGTAGTCTTCTTTGATATCCTTGTGGGACAAACAGACCTGCACAAATGTTACCTCTCCAAGTTTTTGTTTGCAAGTCATGTTCATACAGAAAGACTGAATTTTCTTCCTTTGATTTGCTACTTTCCTTGCAAACGTGGGACGTTTGGAATAGCCCAATCAGGGAAGTAGGAATCAACTACTCACAGATGCTGTCTGTAGTGTAGCCATTTGGAAGGCTTTCCTTAGCCTTTCCCTTCGTAATTCTACATGTGTTAGACGTCTATATCAGATCACTGATGTGGTTCCCCGGCTTACACCAAGGCTAGTGTAGAGGAGGAAACAGTCTTGCTTGTCATGCCCAAGACACATCAGACAGAGCCCCTGTCTTCTGGCTCCCCTGCACCTCCCTCCCTCCTCCTGTGCTGTCCAGTAAAGCCCCTGGAGGAACTTTCTGGAAGCAGGAAGAAGCATCAGCTAGGTGGTTGTTAGAGCTGCCCCTGCTATCTTGCCAGCTTCTGTGTACAGCTGCCATTCCTCTGAGCCAGTGACTCTCGGCCTTCCTAATGCTATGACCCTTCAGTACAGTTCGTCATGTTGTCGTGACACCTCCCCCCACCCCCCAATAAAATTACTTCAGTGCTACTTCCTAACTGTAATTTTGCTACTGTTACGAATCATAATGTAAATGTCTGATATAGAGGACATCTAAGAGTCAACCCCCAAAGGGGTTGCAGCCCACAGGTTGAGAAAGAGAAACACTGATCTACGCTAACCAGGAAGTCACTTGGTATTTTTTATTTCTTTCCCTTTTCTTTTTCTGAAACATTAATATGTCTGTTATGTTGCTCTGGTTATCTTAAAACTCCCTGTGTAGACCAGGCCGGCCTCAAACTAAGATCCACCTGCTTCTGCTTCCCAAGTGCTGGGATTAATGTCGTGCACCACCGTGCCCGGCTTGTTGACTTATGTAACACAGTAATCTTGTGGCTTCTTTCTTGATTTTCTTGGTTGTTTTGTTAAATTGCTTAAGGTTTACTAATCATGCTGAAATAAGATTAGTCAAAGGGGTCTTGACAACAAAGTTCCAAGTTATTTGCCTTTTGACTAAGTCAGTTTATCCTGTGAACTTTATTAGCAGCACTAATTATTGAAGTACCTCCACACCTACTGCTGGATAGCATCCCGTAAGGAAACAAGTCTGAGCTGTGCTTGTGTCTTCCAGGTTTACCACAGTTTCTTTTGGCCATTGGAGTGGACAGTTCCATCCCGGGATAACAACAAATGCTATGCAAAAATAATCTGCAACCTTAAAGACGACGTAAGTGCCGCGATGGTCTTTGTGGCGATGTGTAGCTTTTGACCTTGAGTGTTAGGATTCCAGCCACTGGTGTTTGTAGCACCGGGGGCAGCATTGAGGCAAGGGTCTGGGCTCTCCTGCCTGCTGCCTGTTCATCTTTCCTGGTCCAGGGCCCCGCTGCGGGCAGGCAGAACACGCTTGAGGGAAGGAAGTCAGGGGACACTGGGGCTTCTCTGTGTTGATGAGGGGAGAGTCATGAAGTCCTCAGCTACCTTTTAAAAAAGCAAACAAACAAAAACACCACAAACAAACCCAAACCCAGGTGCTCTGCTTTGATCCTCTGAGCTGGTGGGAAGAGCTCAGACTGGGCTCCAGATTGAGTTGTAGCCCACTGCTACACTAGTGACCAAGCCCAGGTATTCCAGACCCATAGTGAGAGAGATTGACTACCTTAGTAGTTTTCAAACTTATTTGATTGTTACCGTACAGTAAGAAATACATTTTATATTATATTCCAGAACACGTGTCCATACACACATACTCTTTCTTTTTTTTTTTGTTTATGATATGTAAGTACACTGTAGCTGTCTTCAGACACTCCAGAAGAGGGCGTCAGATCTTGTTACAGATGGTTATGAGCCACCATGTGATTGCTGGGATTTGAACTCCGGACCTTTGGAAGAGCAGTCGGGTACTCTTACCCACTGAGCCATCTCACCAGCCCACACACATATTCATTCATTCATTCTTTCTTTCTTTCTTTCTTTCTTTCTTTCTTTCTTTCTTTCTTTCTTTCTTTCTTTCTTTCTTTCTTTCTTTCTCTTTCTTTCTTTCTTTCTTTCTT
>NC_034598.1:92116132-92117534 GCF_900095145.1 Mus pahari | reverse complement strand
TTTCTTTCTTTCTTTCTTTCTTTCTTTCTTTCTTTCTTTCTTTCTTTCTTTCTTTCTTTCTTTCTTAGATTTATTTATTTTATGTATATGAGTACCCTGTAGCAGTACAGATGGTTGTGAGCCTTCATGTGGCTATTGGGAATTGAATTTGGGACCTTTGTTCGCTCTGGTCTGCCCCACTCACTTAGTCCCTTCTTGCTCCAGCCCAAAGATTTATTTATTATTATAAATAAGAACACTATAGCTGTCTTCAGATGCACCAGAACAAGACGTCAGATCTCATTACCAATTTGAGCACGCCTTTAATCCCAGCACTCGGGAGGCAGAGGCAGAGGCAGGCGGATTTCTGAGTTCAGGCTACACAGAGAAACCCGTCTCGGGGGGGAAAAAAAATTTTTTTTTTTTTTGCACCAGCAACTGAATTTTTTCAACATATTCAGCACTTGATCTTAAAAATCCCTTCAGGGAAAATATGAATAAGGCCAAAGCCTTACATCAAACATACAAGAACCTTGGTTAGATTATTAAAATAATCTCAGGGTTTGTCTGTAATGACATACTTTGTTTAGATGAAACAGATTTTTTTAGAACCCAGGTTTCAGGACATTGCCATAGATGTAAAATCATCACTGAGGCAGATGTTTAGTGATGAATAGATCAGGGTAAGCCCTAATGAACTATGCACTGACATAAAGATCAATGACGTGTCACTTTATCTCTTTAGACATAGCTTTATTAAAGCATGATGTATCCGAGTGTCATCTGACTTCGCAGTGACTGAGTGTCCTTGGACTTAATCAGAGCTTAGTGTTCTACGTGTGAAACGTGTAAATCACACTCACACACATGGAAGCGCTTACTGCTCACTGCTCCGGTCCGTGAGCACCAGCCTGTAAGAGATCAGCAGTGCAGATACGGTTCACAGCAGCTCCGGTCCGGAACACGTGCTTCTGCGCTGTTCAGGATCTCTTTTAATCTGTGCTGAGGGAGTGCCGCGGTGACTACTGATAATTCCTATCTGCTCGTTCTGCCCATTCTGTGGCTGAGGAAACTGAGTCCAGTCATTTACCTAGCAGAGCTATTAGATCCCGGCCCATGTCACAGCCATGCCAGTGACAGTTACTCCCTGCCCGTATGCTTTCTAGCTGTCTTATGTTTTTATTCCTTCTTACCTTTTCGGAAGTTGGTGTCTCTCAACTGTCCATGGTTTCTGCTTGCTGTGTAGCCAGCTATGTATAAGCATTACACAGTACTTTGTGACTTAATTAAAGGAGTCGTCCTTGGTAAATGAAGGCGGGCACCTTTTACTTTTTTTTTTTTTTTTTTTCGAGACAGGGTTTCTCTGTATAGCCCTGGCTGTCCTGGAACTCACTTTGTAGACCAGGCTGGCCTCGAACTCAGA
>NC_034598.1:92098386-92116072 GCF_900095145.1 Mus pahari | reverse complement strand
GGAACTCACTTTGTAGACCAGGCTGGCCTCGAACTCAGAAATCCACCTGCCTCTGCCTCCCGAGTGCTGGGATTAAAGGCGTGCGCCACCACGCCTGGCCACCTTTTACTTTTAATGTCAGTTTTCAGAGGATGGGGTGTAGATGGTAGAGGGTTTGTTTAGTGTGCTGGCAGCCCGGGTTCAATCCTTGGCACTGCACAAATAAAACCCTTATTAGATTTCTTAGGTTCTCCTACATTATGATATGCAAACCCAGTATATTTTCACTGGTTTTAGGTATATAGCACATAAGTGTACCTTATTCACACTCCAAACTCAAAGTTGTCTGATGTAGATTATGTAACAAGACTGACAGCAAAGGTGTCTTCAACTGTTTCTAAATGTTTACACACAACTAAATTCTTTTTCTACTTTCTTACTTCCTTTTATTTCATGTGCATTGACGTTTTGCCTGCATGTGTGTCTATGTGAAAGGGTTGGATTCTCTGGCACTGAAGCTACAGCAAGTCGTGAACTGCCATGTGGCTACTGGGAATTGAACCTTGGTCCTCTGGAAGAGCAGCCAGTGCTCTTATCCACTGGGCCATCTCTCCAGCCCCGAGGTTCCAGTGTCACACAACTTTTTCTCTAAGGGTTATTTGTCCGTGCACTGTTTCTCACGAAGCTTCTGCATATTGGCCTGCAGCCAAAGGACCTGCGCTGCTTCATGTGTTCAGGCGGAGTGACTGGTCTAGTCTGTCAGCTCTGCACACACCCACTGAACCGTGCAACAGTCAAGTGCACGAGGTTTCTCTTCTTGAAAACCAATCTGGGCTTGGGATTTCGATTTTTCTCCACAACCAATAATTCCCACACGGGTATTTCAGTTTGTGGACATTTCTCTTTTGTGTGCCCATGGAAGGGTCTGGACAGTATCTGAGGTGCTCTTCCTGTGCCCAGAATATCAGCTAAATGATCTTGAAAGCTCAGTGACTTCCCTTAAGCCTCAGTTACCACAGAAAACTGTCAGGCTCTTAGAGAGCCTGAGACACTGCCCGTGCTAGAGTTGTCTGGAATGGCTGTGCTGCTAAGAAGTTTCAGGCACTACACTTTTCCTCAAGTTGGTGTGTTCTCCTCACATCCCCTGTACCTGCCTGACGGAGTCATCCCCTCCACAGCACACAGTAGGGCTTTAACAGTGCAAGGCAGCCATTTCCATCCGGGGCTCCTTAGAACAGTCTGGAAGTACCAGGACTGTGGGCAGAGAAGGGAGAGACCAGCTTACCCAGCCCCCTCTCTTTTGCATCTTAGGAACGTGTCGTGGGCTTCCACGTGCTGGGTCCAAACGCTGGAGAGGTGACGCAGGGCTTTGCGGCCGCGCTCAAGTGTGGATTGACCAAGCAGCAGCTGGACAGCACCATCGGCATCCACCCGGTCTGTGCAGAGGTGAGTGAGGCGGGCACCTCGCAGCTCCGCTGAGAAAGGCCTCTTTGCCTTGTATGTATGCCCTAAAGTTCTTCTGCGGTGAGTATATAGTGGTTTGGGAACGCCTCAAGGCTGGTTATGGGGTCTGCCTCGTAAGTTTGTGGGTATCCAAGAATGATACTGGAAAGTGATGTTTCTAAAACACTGAGCAAAGGAGACTGAAACTGGAAACGGCCTGGTCTGGGCCTCTGGGTACCAGTGTCAGGGCTCGCTGTCAGCGTCAGCCAGGCCTGAGGACTGTTACCAGAGAGGGATCTAAGCCTAGAGTGACACGGAAGGACAAGGGATGGGTTAATAATGCCAGCTTTTATCTGTGTGCCAGAGACACATGTTGTGCTTGTGTGTGTAGGCACATAGGAGGTGTGGTGTGTGTGTGTATGTGTGTGTATGTGTATGTATGCATTCTTACTGGATCCTGTTGTATTTGTGTATGTAGGCACATAGGTATGTGTGTGCATTCTTACTGGGTCCTGTTATGCTTGTGTGTCTAGGCACATAGGAGGTGTGGTGTGTGTGTGTGTGTGTGTGTGTGTGTGTGTGTGTGTGTGTGTGTGTCCATTCTTACTGGATCCTGTTCTGAAGCTCAGAACTGGTTGGTTTCTATTTCCAGTTGTGTTTATACAACTGAGCTCTTGGTTGAACATATATCAGCTTTCAAAAGACACAGGAAGGAAGGGGGCTGAGGAAATGGCTCCGTGGGTAAAGTGTTTTTGCACAAAAGAGGACCTGAGCACTCTGGTATGGTGGCATGTCTCTGTAACCTCAGTATGAGGCCAGGGTGGGAGTGGGGTCAGGGGGCGGTGAGGGTCAAAGGGTCAGGGAGTGAAGATAGATGGATCCTGGAAGCAGGTTCAGTGAGAGACTCAGAATGTAGGGTAGAAATCAACAGAAGAAAACACTTGAAGTTTCATGACTCTGGCCTCCAGACAACCATGAGTACATATATATGCATGTACATGAACACACACACACACACACACACACACACACACACACACACAGCTTGAGTGTAAGATGGTAGAGTGCTTGCCTCAGCATGCATAAAGCTGTGGGTTTAATCCCATCACTACACAAACTGGGCATGGTAGCGTGTGCTTGCAATCATAGCACTGAGGTGGAGGCAGGAAAATCAGAAGTTCAGAGCCCATCTCAGCTCCACTGTGGATTTGTACACGGCACAGGCTACAGACCCCACATTATAAACAAAACCACAGCCGTGGGAAAGCACTGTGCTCCTGTGTGCTTTGCATTTCTGTCATTAGGAATGGCGGCCTCCAGATTGGCAAGTGCTAACCTGATTGGAAACATAAAATACTAACCAGTTTCGTCAAACAGGCACGGCAGAGAGGTAGTGGAGCATGAGTCATAGAAGCTGCTGGTTGTGACATTTAGGAATGTCAAAATAAAAATTTTTATTTTCAAAAAAATATGAAGAGTCTACATTAATTTTATTTACTTATTTATTTTTGAGACAGGGTTTCTTTGTGTAGCCTTGGCTGTCTGTCCTGAAACTTCCTTTCTAGATCGGGCTGGCCTCAGATGCAGAGATACCTCTGCCTCCAGAGTGCAGGGGCCAAAGGCAGGTACACCGTGCCCCGCGTATATTCATCATCTTGGGCTGTATCAGTTTTTCAGTACAGCGCCACAGATTGCCTGCATGGGAAAGGTGCCAGTGATTTTTGTTTTTTTAAGAGTATATTAACAGTATCACCAACAGGCTTAGTGTGAGAAAACAGAAATTAGGCTGGCAAGATGCCTCAGCAGTTGAGAGTTTATACAGACCCTTTTGCAGAGAACTAGAGTTGAGTCCCCAGCACACATGTCAGGGTTCACACCCCCGGAACTCTAGCTCCAGGGAGCTTGGGTGCTGGTAAATAATGTTTAAGGTTATCAAAATAAATAAAATATATTTTTTAAAGAAAGAAACAACAGAAATATATCTTCTTCCCATTCTGGCCACGCTTAACCCACTCCCAGCGTCTCTCCCTCAGCAGCCTGGAAATGTCTCCAGCCCGCTGCAATCATACCTTGGGACGGGAACTGAGGGGACACGGGTATAGTGGCGATACTGAAGACAAATTTGAGTCAGTGTTGGCAAGACCTAAGACTGACTGGCTACATGAGGGCCTACTGTGTGCACCAGGCACTGTGTTCTCCCTGTGTCAGTGTCTCCATTTTCTTTCCTAAGGAACTTGAAGGCAGCATCTCCTGGTGACAGACAAGGATGAAGGACATTGAGAACAAGTTGCAAGGACTTGGCCCGTGGTTTCCTAGCCTGAGTCGTGATCTTATTCAGTAACTGCTTTTCAGTGAAGTCTGGCGGGTCTTAGCGTCTCAGCTTGGCTTGCAGCAAAGTTAGCTGAGCTCGGAACAGGGAGGCCACAGGAAGCGCTTAGGTAGGAGGCGAGTGTCTGAGACTGTAGCAGCTGAAGCAGACTGCCGCAGCTCAGGAGGTAGCTGTTTCTCCCCAGGGTCCTTCACACACGGAAGGTGCAGCTGGGCTGAAGGTGGCCTGGGTGTTTGCAGTGCATGACAGGAACAGAGTAGGTTTTGTAAAAACTACCTCAGGCTGGCTTTGTCTGACCCTTTTAGGAAGGGTCAGAAACTTGAGACATTTGACAGCTTTAGTTAATAGAAAACTAGCAGCTAGTTTACATACCTTTTACATTCTCATGTTCCTCATATGTTTTATTGAATTTCACAAATGTCAATCCATTGATGGTTTAGAAATAATTGCAAATTAGGAACGGGTCCTGAACTAGCATGAAGTGTTCCCATGGCCACGGCAGTGGAGCCATCTGTTGCCCTGAAGCAGAACATAGGATGAATTCTTCCTGTTGCTGCATAGAGGAACTCAGGAAACAGCATGGTCGATTGTCCACCTCACAGGAGTGATTCCCACAGACCCGGACAGACTCTCCAGCTGCGAGTTCAACGTTAGGCAGTGCAGCTTCCCTCTGGAATTTCTGTAGGAAATTATACTCTTGTTCTGACTGGGGTTCTCGGGGGATCCCCAGTACCTGGGGGATCAGTGATACTCAGGGTGGTTCCAGCTAATTAACTTAACTTGTGAGGGGAAAAGCTAACACAAAAAGAGCATCCAAAGAGATCCCAAAATGTCTAATGTCTTAAAGCACATTAAGGAGAAGGAAATTGGGGACTCCAAGGTAAGCCCCGCTTGAACTGCACAGTGAGAGCTTGTCTCCAGAAAACAGAACAAAGCCTGCCTCAAAATGCATCCAGAGCCTCTGTTTTGTTTTGTGTTGTTTTTTAACTTCAGTACATTGCTATTGTAAAGAGGGGGTGGGATCCTCGTGGGCAGGGCACTGCCAAGCCTGGGGCAAGACTGGAAGGTCCTGGGCAAAGCTTGCAGCAGCACTTGAGCCCAGTCCCTGTCCTGTGCTCCATGTGCTGCCTGCCCTCCAAGGTCGCTGTTTACAGGTAAATATTTTGACAAACATTCCAAAGCAGGGGCTCGAGAGTGAAATCTGTAAAGTGAACCCCTCAATCTTTTCCCTGGTCTGGCGCCAGCCCTGGCTCAGCGTCCTCTTTTCAATAGGGAGCCACCAATGCAAAACAGATAACGGCTCAATCTTTTTTTTTTTTTTTTTTTTCTTTTTTAATTCTCTCACTTTTTAGGCTAGTTCTTATCCAAACCTCTTTCTACATCTTTCTAAACCCCAAGAAACAAAACAAAACGTGCAGGTTTCAGGAGCCAAGAGTCCGTTTAAATAGACATTCCTGCTCATTCCTTTTCTTCCATCACAAGCACCGAGATGAGCTTGTCGGGTGGGGTCTTCAGTTATACACACTTCTGCTATTCTGACAGTTACTTTCAGTGTCCCACATTGACGTGTGTCGCGCCTCCCCCCATCCATAGCGCTCATCTTTTTTTAAACAAAGGAATTGTGTTCCTTTTCAGAAACAGTTGGACTGGCTCACAGAGTGTTAGCTGGTGTTGACTGTTGGAGTGCTAATGAGCGTGGTGGGATTGGGTGGGAATGTGCTTTTCTGTGCAGTTACAGAAGGGATGAGGACTTCAGGGGTTTACATCCTTACTAACAAAGATGAACAGCGTTCCTCTGTGAACACTGGTACCTGGGAGACTGAGACAGAAGAATTGCCCTGAGCTTGAAATCAGTCTGGGCTCCAGAGTCAGATCCTGTCTCAAGTAAACGGACAAAATAAATAAGTTAGTGTTCTAAAGAAACCCGTTTTTTGTTTTTGTTTTTTTCTTTTGAGAACCAGTGAAAGTATATTATTTGGCAAAAGAAAAAAAAAAAAAAAAAAAAGCTTGTTTCCGATTGTCAGCAAAGACGTGTGCAGTGTGCTTCCCCTGGCACTTTCCACATACACTGTAGCCTCTGAAGGTCCCTGGGCCATGCTGACATTTGATCTCCTTAGAGGATGGAAACGGTCTGCTGTTGCTACATGTATAACCTTTGTAGTGAAGTCGTTAGGGAATGGCCTGGTGAGCTTCACACACACACACACACACACACACACACACACACATGCCCAGGGGAGCTCAGCAGTCGCCATGCTTGGTTTGTAGTAAAGTGTCATCTGAGGAGGAGGTGTGCTGGGTCATCTGTGTGTGGCTCTGAGATTGCACACATCCTGTGTCCTCAGGGAGCTGCTGACAAGATCAGCCCCCGAGGACCCTTTCTGGCTATGGTCATGTTGACTATGCGTCACAATGGGGTTGCCTGTAAGGTGACCATGGCCTGCAGGGTCTCACCGCATCTCAGCTATGACCAGAAAGCTACAGAACAGAACAGAGGCACGGGAGCCCTGTTGGAAACCAAGGGGAGAGGGTGTATGAGACCAACAGGAAATGCTACAGAATGAGGTGGTCAGTCTGTCCACCAAATCCCCCACAGTACAGATGGCATCCTTTCTGTGGGCTGCATTCTGAGTGAGTTGGGTTAGCTTCCAGTGTATAAGAGCAAGGGTAGACAGTACCTCTGACCACCAGATGTTTGCGCACACAGGAAACAGCTCATTTTAATGCAGCTCTTCCTTTTATCCTCTGGAGAACTAGAGGAATATGGTGGAAATACTTGATTTCTGTTTATTTTCCATGTCACCTAAGTCACTGTAATGTATGTGGCGCCCTCTGTGAACTTGTTTGCTCGGGAGTTTGAAATTCTCTGCCTTCTTCCTCTTTCCTGCAGGTATTCACAACGCTGTCAGTGACTAAGCGCTCTGGGGGAGACATCCTCCAGTCTGGCTGCTGAGGTTAAGCCCCAGTGTGGATGCTGTTGCCAAGACTATAGACCATTGCCTTGCTTCCTTGCCCATGCCCAGGTGAAATTCAGGAAGGCTCTTGGGTCCTTGGCACCAATTCAAGGTGCTGTCCTAAGGCCACCGGGTCCCTGGGATCTTGTGGGTAGGAGGTGGCAGGTCGAAGGAGGCTGCAGCATCGCACTGGGGTCACCATGACAAGACTCAGACTGACAACCGGCAGAGCATCGCAGGCATGCATCCATGAAGTCACTGGCCTCAAGCCCAAGTGGTGGGCGGTGACAGAAGAACTGCTGGGTCTGTTGAGCTCCACCTTCCCCTGTAGATTGTCTTAGTCTCACTTTTACGCTGTCTAATGTCAATTCTGTTTTTCTTTTTTCCTCCATGGGGTTAATGATACTAGAGATAGGGAATATTAGCAATCAGTTTTTGTCATGGCTGGTCCATCTACAACAGTTTTTACTGTGTGGAAGGGAGATGGCTTATGAGAGCCAAACCAAATTATCCCCAGAAAGGCGAATTACCCTGTGACTAAAATATACTGTCTGCTTTTACTAACCGGTGTAGCATTGTCTCCTTTAATAAGTCTTGTGTCCAAAATGAGAAAAACCATGGTCCACTTTTGCAAGTTTCCTGTAGTGTGTGTCACTGCCGCTGCTTAGCAAGGGAGGTGGCAACTTGGCTAATCTACATGAACTGCATTGCATGGCTCTTGGGTAGCGTAGAGCATCGCAGGATAGAGGTGGACCAGCAGTGAGTGTCTCTCCTGGTACAATTATTGTCTGGTTCTCAGTGGAAAACGCTTAATTTGCTTTAAACTTGGTGTTTTTGTGAGGTGGATTTAGTTTTAAGCTTGTGTCCCATAAGAACTACATTCACAGGCAAGTGGCTCTTTCTCCACAGATCATATACATCTTCTGAGGTAATTACTTTCATAAGGAAGCTGTTCATAACATAAGTTATTATTATTATTGAACACAGGTGGATGTGAAGGATTTTTCATTGAAAAACCAAGTGGTTTTTCTTTTTTTTCTGTTCAGTGAGCCCACAGGAACTCTTGTCAGGACAGCCAGTACTCTGCTGGCATGGCTGCTGGGGCTTTTACAGTGTAGTTTAGCTCCTAGGTTACATGACCGTGAACATGCTGGCTGAGGACTATACAAACCAGGTTTCCCACCATACACGGCCTGGCCCTGCGGCTCCTTTCCTTGCCCTCCCCTTTGCCTGTCCCCACCTGCAGTGCTGAGTGACATTTCACAGTACCCTTCCGGGCCACCTCAGGGAACGGCTTTGCCTGGTGTTCAGCCAGCAGCACCTACCCTTCCCCACGAGGCTCCCTCACACCTGCCCCTGTCCATGTGTAGAAGACAGTGGGAAGAGAAGGACGGACCAGGGAGCCAGGGGGCTTGACCGTTCAGTTTTATTTATTTATTTTTTAAGTTTTTTTTTTTTTTTTTTTTCTTTTAAGTCTGCCAGTCTCTGAGATCAGAACAACAGACAGTGTAGGGTAACTAATCATGTGATTCTCTTAGTGGAATGAAATGTTCTGCCCCCATAAGAAGGAGTATACTTCATTGTTTATATTCTGTAATCGCACAATGTATTTTAATGCAAATTCCAATTCCATGTATTTTTATTATAATTTTTCTGGAAAAAAATGTGAACCAATAAAAGATGTTGATGAATATGCGTGCCTTCAGACTGAGTGGTGCTCTGGGCTTCTTTGACACTGCAGAGGGCTGAGTCAGGCTTTGTATTGAAGGCTGAAGTCTTGTCAAGTCCCATACCTCTGGTACCGTGCTATTGCCCGCGAAGCATCAGCTCAGGGTATCCTTACATGCTGGTGGCACTTTCTGACTGGTCCTTCAACCCTGGTGTCCCAGCGACATGAACATGGAGAGCTTGTGCGTCTCGCTCCAAGTGGCCGTGAGGCTGTGCAGCCTTCCTGTCCACCCACCTAATACTTCCCCAGCCCCTGGAGATGTAATCTTTGTGATTTCAGCTGCGTGTACCACAGCGCTGATGTCACAGACCCTTTACTTGTGTGTAGTGTGCCGCAGTAGCATCAGTCTTTAAGCAGAAGCCCCACTCTGTGTTCTGAGCAAGTGTCTTCCCAAAATGCATTTGCTTTTTACCCTGAGCAGCTGCAGGCTGCCATCAGTAACAGCTCCATGAGTTCTAAAGCACACGCCAGGCACAGGGCTGGATGCACACCAGCTGGCTTATCCTCACAGTGCCCTGACAGCCCCCTGACACGAGGTGGGAGTCACTTTTTTCAGGATTTTAGTCAGTTCTTGGATACCAAGTTAGAGGCTAGAGTCGAGCCTGTGGCACCAAAACTCAGTTCCCTTGTTACATCTTGACAGGCAGGTGTATGTAGAGAGCTGTGAGCAATCGCCATTACAGGATGGCGTTGGCCTTTGTTGTTCATAAATATAAACAGTTAATGTGCGCAAGTGCAAGGGTGAATTCGCGCCCAAGTCACGACCCATCCCGGGGTGTACTTTTGAAATTATGAGCAAACAGCCAATCAGGTGCAGACACGCCGCACTAGACATATATAAGCTGCACCATTTCTGGGGCTCGGGGTCTTCCTCACGATGAAGCAATAAAGCTTTGCCACAGAAGAATCCGGTTGTCCGAGTGTGTTCTTGCTGGCGAGATACAGCTCGGGACAGGTGTAACTATTATTTTTTTAATCTTTATTTTTATTACCTAAAATTAAACATTATTACCTACCTCCCTTTTAGCCTATCACCCACCAGAGGTAGTGAGAAAAGAAAGGATACGGGCGAAGTGGACCTGTTTAGAAAGGTTCTGTGTTGTCTGGAAGTCAGCAGGCAGCAACAGCTCATCCACTCACAAACACTTCACAGACACCAGCAGTCCAATTTGGTAGTGTCGGGATAGCAAACACGAATCAGCAGTGATGGTACGACCTAACAGACAGCCAAGCCTCAGCCATGGCACAAGTTATCGGGAGGGACCAGGAAAGACCCCAGAAGACCCTGAGATCCACTAGCATTGCACAGCTAACTGTAAGCAAGCCTAGCTCCGCCTCCTAGCTCCTCCTGTCCACGGAGTCCTATTTATACTGCCTGCAAACATCGCATGCCCTCCTTCGGTCTTGCTTCCCCATTCGTGTCTGTCTCAGCTGATATCACTCTGCCAATCAGCCTGATTCCTCAGACGCAGCAAAAAATATTGCAGCATACCACCAGAAGTTTTTTGGTGTGATTCTCTCTATAGAGTCCTGACAAATTCAGCTCAACTACACAATGTAAGGCAGACCAATACGTGTGAGTCATTAGCAAAGAATCCTTCATCATTTGTCTTTTCACCTGCTTTAGCAGGACATCCTCTCCTGTGTCTGCTTCAGCTAAATGTTGTCTGCCTGAGCCTTTTACACCTGTGTCCACTTCAGGAAAACACTCCTTCACGTGTTTGCCCCAGCAAAACACCATCCAACCGACTTTCCAGAGAACCCTTCCGTTTCCACTTCATGTTTGAGTGGCAGTGCTGTGAAGTGGGGGAGCAGCCTAGAAGGCAGGAGCCCCACCTGAGGCACTGATACACATACAAGGAGTGTGCTCACTGCTGCCTGGGCTGAGGGTCACACTTCCGCCTCACTCCAATCCCTGCCCTGGGTGTCTTCGGTCAGGTTATATTGCTGTGTAGAGACACCAGGACTAATTCGGTTCTTATAAAGAAAACCATTGAATCGGGGCTGGCTTCTGGTTTCAGAGGTTTAATCCATTATCATGGGGAGCATGGCAGTGTCCCGGCAGGCATGGTGCTGGAGAAGCTCAGGGTTCTGCATCTTGATCCAAAGGCAGCAGGAGACTGTGACTGGCTGTAGCCTGACATAGTAGATCTCAAAACCTGCCTGCACAGTGACACACTTCCCCAAACAAGGCCACGCCCACTTCAGCAAGGCCCCACCTCCGAATAGTGCCACGCCCCATGAGCCTATGGGGGGGGTCATTTTCATTCAAACCATCACACTGGGGAACTGCTGGTTAGTGTTTCTTGTCAACTGGACACAAACTAGAGTCACGTGGGGGGAGAGAGGACCAATGAGGAACTGTCCAGATCAGACTGGTCTGTGGGTTTGTCAGTGGGGCCGGGCCGGGCCAAATGATTGATGTCAGATGGCCCAGCCCACTGTGGGTGGCGCCATCCCTGGGCTGGTAGCTCCTGAGTCAGGAAGTCAATAAGCAGCGTTCCTCTATGGCGCTGGTTCTCAACCTTCCTAAGGCTGCAACATAGATCCTCATGTTGTGGTGACATCCAACCAGAGTTATTTTGTTGCTACTTCGTAATTTTGCCGCTGTTATGAATTGTAATGCAAATGTCTGATATGGGTCTCAAGCCCTAGGCTGAGGACCATCGCTACGGTCTCTGCTTCAGTTCCTGTCTGTAGGTCCCTGTGCTGACGTAACGGACTGTTACCTGCGAGTGTAAGTTGAAGTAAGCCTTTCCTCCCCAAGTTAGTTTTAGTCAGCATTTTATCACAGCGACAAAAGAGCAAACTAGGGCAGTAACTGACAGGCAGCCAGCTAGCTTTGGGCACATTGCATTTCCACCTCATTCCTGACCTAGACCACCTGGATCTGAACCCCAGCTCTGCCTCCCGGTGGACTGCCACTGATGGAGACTCTGCTTAGTGTCATTGTGCCTCAGGTCCCTCGTCTGTAAACCGTGAGCTCATACTTTGCATGCTGGCAGACAGATCCACCTTTTGTTCAGTAATGAGCCGGAAGCTGAAAGACTGGTGTTGTACCAGGGCCCCCCACTCTTACCCTCTCCTCCACGGGGCTTTTCAAAGATGCTTGAACTCGCTCATGCTCCCCGCTAACCAACTCTCATGGAGGAATTTTACACTTTCTTGGGACTGAGAAAGCACGCTGTGACATACCAAAGATTGTAATGCTCCCTCCCCTTGTTTCCATGGCAACTGCCCCTTTCCGACTTTCCTGCATCTCTTGCTGATTTATATTGCCTGTATCAATCCTTCCAACATCCCTTCAGACTCTTTATTCTGATCAAATTGCATAACAACCCAATCAATACGTGCTACTGTGTGTCTGCTCCTTTAATCTTCAGAGGGTCCGGTCGGGGAGGGGGCTCAACAGGGTCTGCCCATGAGGAGAGAAAGTGGGTATCAGGGGATTCTCTGTCACCCATGAGCATTGTTAATGTTGCTAAGATAGCGACAGATGGGTCATCCCAACCACTAAGTACCAGGAACAAAAGCCCAGCAGTTAGCCAAAACTCTTTAAAAAAAAAAAAAATGCTTCTGAAGGTGAAGGCACAAACCTGACCTAAAGAAGCACAATGGCCTGCTCTTTCAATGCCTACACGGAAGGCTCTCAGCCTGGAGCCAGTTGGATCTGGTTCCCAGACACCGGAAGATGAGCTTTTACTGTGGGCAGTGTTTAGGCTGCTGACAGACGGCAGGTCGGGAAATACAAACGTGTAGGAGAGTGAAGACTTCCGAGTAGGCCTGAGGGGCCATGGAGAGAAGAAGTATTGTGCATAAGAACCTGGAGGCGCTCGGTCACACGCTGGAGCTCCACAGGCGTGATTGTGGCACAGGCGTGATTGCGCCTGAGATGGCCTGCCCCCTTGTGTCTGCCCTAGGAACAGCAGGTTAGCTCCTACCAGACTACCAGCGAGTTTTATAAGGACAGACATTTGAATGAGCAGGGACCCAGAACCACGTGAATCCATGGTCCGATGACTTGCTAGGACTGAGCCCTCATCTCCGTCACCCCCAGCCATCTCTCAAAGGTCCCACCAAGGTATGGGCAAGATGGTTCAGCTGGTAAATGCACCTGCCACCAAGCCTGCTGACCCCAGGAGGGAAGGAAAGAACTCCTTGAAGCCGTTCTCTGAACTCCTTCACACACTTAACCTCCCTGTGCACACACACAAAATAAGTAATTCTTAAAAATGCAAATGTCCCACAATTCCACTTTGTTACTTTTTTCTTTTTTTTTCTTTTTTAAATTAATCTTTCCATTTGTTTACATCTCCACAAGCCCCTCCACAAGCCCCCCATCCCACATCTGCCCTTTCCTCCCTCCCCTTTGCCTCTATGAGGGTGCTCCCCCACCCACCCACTCCTGCCCCACCATTCCAGCATCCCCCTATGCGGGGTCATCAAGCCTCCACAGGACCAAGGGCCTCCCTGCCCATTGCTGTCTGCTACATACATATCTGAAGCCATGGACCCCTCTCTACACTCCTTAGTTAGTGGTGTAGTCCCTGGGAGCACTGGCGGGTCTGGCCAGCTAATGTTCTTCCTATGGGGTTGCAATCCCCCTCTGTTCCCACTTTGCTACTTTTACCCCATTAACATATATATATATATTCTGGAATTACAGGTATGTACTGCTATGCATGCCCAGCTTTGAGGTAGGCTCTAAGAATACATATCTTCATGCTTGCATGACAAGTGTTTGACTACTGAGCCATTTCCCCAGCCTGGGGATGAAATTCTATCTGAGCTTCAGAGGTAACCGTGTCCAACCATGACAGTACATCCAGAGATGGTCTCTCCGTGGTCCCTGCTTCTGGATCCACACAGATACATGGGTAACATGCCACGCTCCATTCCAGCTTTTGCTCTCTTGAAGGAGATCCTTTAGTTGGTCAGTTGTTGACTGTTTTCCAGAGTCTGTTGGGTGAGCCGTGAAAGGCTCCATTACATAGGGGGCTTCTGGAACTTTCCATCTCCCCACCTCTGAGTGGAAAGCAATTCTGACCTGGTAGTTATTTTTGGCAAACACCAGCTGCCCTCAGAAGAGGCACTCAGTGCAGAACGCCCCTGGCAGGTCAGTTGCTGGAGGCTGTGAGTGAAGCTATAAACTGTGGACCCTGGGCAGCTCCAGCAAGTTCTGTTTCCTTCTCTCTTCCTTCCCACTTCCTCTCTTCCAAGCTTCCACTAACAGCCAGGGGTCGTGTGCTTCCCTGGGTCTGTGGGGACTGTGGGGCACAGGTCTGTGCGGTTGTCTCTCTAACACACTGTTCTGTCTCCGCAGTGCTGAGCTGCTGGCCTCTCCTGAGCACCCTGCTGTGGCTGGCACACACAACCTTTCCCTGTTCCCACACTGCCTCTCCCAGGAGGCCTGTGTCCTGCATGAGAGATTGGCTTTCTGTGGGAGCTGTGGATATCCAATCTGAGGTTTGTTGGTTGCCGGTGGGTTTGTCCCTTTGTTTACCATACAAAATAAAATCTCATGGGAGGTCCAAGCAAGGCTAGTTGGGTACTCGCCCTGCCCACCTAGGTTATGAAGGAGCAGGGTGCTCAGGCCACAGTGGCAGACAAGCCATTTCAGGCCACCAATAAGAACACCACTGTAGCTCTTGTTGACTAACCTTCTGTCCAGACCCCTGGGCCTTCTGTGCTGGCTTTGGTGGTGCAGAAGATTCTGGGCGTTGGTTCTCTATGTTGCCTTGGTCCATCCTGGCATGGCAGGGAAAGCTGTGCTATTCTGGTCTTCGGCACCCGGCAGGGACAGTCTCGGCATCCGCAGGCTTCATCCTTTGTTATCTCAGCAGCTCTGGCTCATATGTGCTCCCTACCCAGGAGGACACCGAGCCCCACAAAGGACAAGCCACTGGCTGGGGCCACCTAGCCTGTCAAAGGTCAAGTCAAGACTCAGACACAGATCCAGTTTTCCTCTGGGGTAGGTGACTTTGTCCTTTTCCTTCTCTGTTCCCCTAAGCCATTGACCCTTGCAGGGAGCTGACACTTTCTAGGGTCCAATCCCCTATAAATCTGAACGGTAACCATTCAGGAAACAGCAGTCTGGGTCTGTCTGTCTGTCTGTCTGTCTGTCTGTCTCTCTGTTGTATGGGTGAATTCTCTGTGTGTGTGGGGGGGTGTTATATGTTGGTGTGTTATGTGTATGTTGTATGCTATATGTATGTGGGTGTGCGATGTGTGTGTGTGTGTTGAATGGGTAGGTGCTGGGTATATGTGGTGCATGTGCTTGTGTGTTTGTGTGTGTTCCAGGCTACTGAGCACCTGAAGCAGAGAAAATGAATCTGTGGGTCCCACTGGGTCACAGACAAAGGGGCTGTCTTGTTAGCTCTCTAAAAAGGATGGTGATGGGGGCTGGAGAGGTGGCTCAGGGGTTACGAGCACCGGCTGCTCTTCCAAATGGACCTGGGTTCAGTTCCCAGCACCCACATGGCAGCTCACAACTGTCTGTAATCCAGCTCCATGTGATTTGATACCCTCACACAGACATACATGCAGGCAAAACACCAACACACACAAAATAAAAATAAATTATTTTTAAAAAACCAAAAGGATGGCAATCAGGATGAGCTAGACATCGGCTCTGAGTCCAGCACGCTCTGGTTCCCACCTCTCTCCTAGGACAGAGGCTTGAAGGCAGAACCATTTTGTGTATGACATTCTACTTCCTGGTTTGTGACCCAGCCAGCAGGAAGAACGCACCTGGGAGGGCCTTACTCAGCACAAGTCTGGAGATGAGGCTGTGAGGCAGGTCTGGGCACTGGTGACAACATGGACCAAAAGGACACTTTGTCTCCCCACAAGAGCCACTGCCCCCCTCAAGTAGCAAGGTATGCATTAGTGTAGTTGTAGGCAGAGCCTAGAGGACCTCAGGGGCCACTGGCCCGTATTGTCTCTATGGAAATGAATGGGCACACATAAAGGGGACATTTGCAAGGGTTAGACAGTGGTGATCTGCAGCCTACTCCACCTTCCTCGTCCCCAAATGCCTTCCCTTGACCTTTAGACTTGTCAGAAACCACTGTCTGCTTACCGTCCAAACTGTGCGGCCACCTGAAGCTGCAGGTCACTGTGTGGGCTACTCTCAGCCTCTCTACTGTGGTTTTAGATGTCTGTCTGTCTCCACTATAACTCCAGCTGACATCACCCAGCACTCTGTACCCAGCTGTTCATCTAGACAGCTTCCATGCAGTAACTCGTGTTAAAGTCTCACAAAAACCCCTTGTGGCAGAGCCTTTGAGTATGTGTGTTGAGTGTGTGTGCATTGCATGCACAAGTGTGTGTATGTATGTGACTGTGTGTATGTGAGTATATGTGTGTATATTATATGAGTGTGTATATGTGTGTATATGTGTATGACTGTGTGTATGTGTGTATATGAGTGTGTATATGTCAGTGTGTGAGTGTGTGCATATGTGTATGTGAATGTGTATATGTGTGTAAGTATGTGTAAGTGTGAGTGTGCATATTGGAGTGTGTTGAGGAGTGTGCGCATTGCATGTATGTATGTGTATAAGTGTGTATATGTGTGTAAGTGTGTGTGAGAGAACATATGTTAGTCTGTGTGTGTTTGTGTGTTTGTGTGTATGTGTAAATGTCTACATGCATGTGAAGGATAGATGTTGGCTGTCTTTCTGTCTGCATCATATGTGTTCTTTTGCGTCACACTCTCTCACTGAATCTGAAGCTCAGCCATTCAGGGAGACTGACTGACTAGCATATACCAGGATGCCCCTGCCTCCACCCTGGCCCTGTTAGAGTTGCAGATGTGTACCTCAGAATGTGGATTTTATTTGGGTACCAGGGATCCAGACTCAGCCAGACATTTGTGCAGCAAATGTACTTTACCCACTGTGCCATCTCCCCAGTCCTGATCCTGTATTATTCTTAATTAATTTGATTGATTGATTGTGTGTACGCATGTGGGGGGGCACCTGTGCAAGCATATCACAGTGCATGCGTGGATGTCAGAGGACACAGTGCATGCGTGGAGGTCAGAGGACACAGTGCATGCGTGGATGTCAGAGGACACAGTGCATGCGTGGATGTCAGAGGACACAGTGCATGCGTGGAGGTCAGAGGACACAGTGAATGCGTGGATGTCAGAGGACACAGTGCATGCATGGAGGTCAGAGGACACAGTGCATGCATGGATGTCAGAGGACACAGTGCATGCGTGGATGTCACAGGACACAGTGCATGCGTGGATGTCACAGGACACAGTGCATGCGCACAGGACACAGTGCATGCGTGGATGTCACAGGACACAGTGCATACGTGGATGTCACAGGACACAGTGTATGCGTGGATGTCACAGGACATTGCAGGAGCTGATTATCTCCTTCCACCATGTGAGTCCCAGGGATTGAACTCAGGTCACCCGGCTTTGTGGCAGGCACCTGCTGAGCCACATCACTGACCCTGCTCCTGTATCATTCCTAAGTCCATTTTAGGTAAAGAAACTGAGATAGAAGACATCAAAATAGCTTGTCCAAGGTTCCACAGCAGGTAACCCACAGAGCTGGGATTTGACTTTAGGCTGAATGTGCCCAGAGCCCATTCTTCTCACACCTGGGCTCGCATACCTTCTATCATGTTCCGTGTGCAGGACAGTTATGCACAGGGCCAGCCACGGTATGCCGTGAGAAACTCTACAGACAAAAGCATGACTGATTGGGAAGTCGTCCCAGGCCGTGTGCCTATCTGCAGGCAGCCAGGGCGAGGAGCTCTGCGTAGGGTCCTTCTGAAAGTCAGGATGAGGAAGTTGTTTGGAAATCCTGACGACTGGGTGACGGCCACTCGACTTGGCTATATCTCCTCCCTGTCTGCCTTCGTTCCTTCTAGCTCCAGATACACATTGAGCATCTAACACATCAAAGCTGTGATGCAAGACAGAGTTGTGCCCTCCAAGTTATCACCTAACAGAGGAACCAGAGAGGAAGCAGTAATGACACAGAGATGAGATGCCTCCGGTAGAGATGACCATGCCCAGCTTTAGCACAGAAAGAATTAGCATAGAATTCCAAGAAGGCCCTCGTGCGCTCACAAAAAACAACCTGTTTGTTATCTCAGTGGCTGAAAGGGAAAAGCTAAAAGGATGTATTGCAGCTGGAAAGTGGTTGCCTAGTATGTGTGCAGTCCTAGGTTCTCTCTCTCTCTCTCTCTCTCTCTCTCTCTCTCTCTCTCTCTCTCTCTCTCTCTCTC
>NC_034598.1:92085136-92098352 GCF_900095145.1 Mus pahari | reverse complement strand
ACACACACACACACACACACACACACACACACACACCTTAATTTTCCTAATTGAGTGAAAGTGAGGACATGACCACTTCTCGGCATGGTTGAGGAGAAGGATTTTATTGCAGATATGAAGGAGAGTATAATCAGAGGCATCTGGAAGAGTCCAGACTGAGTATGGCCAATAGAACAGACCAGGCTCTGAGAGGAGAGAGAAAGAGAGATGGGGAGAGCAAGAGAGAGAGAAAGACCAAAGCTGTCTAGCTGTGCCAAAGCAGTCTTTCGGAGAGGTCTTCTTTCTTCTGTTGAATTGCTTTTGTGCCTCTCAGGACTTAGCTGTGAGCATGGTACCCTAGGCCTTGAATCCCAATGTAGGGAGGTGGGGAGTAAGATCTTGTCTACACAGTGAGTTCCAGGCCAGCCAGGGCTACCTAGTGAGACCCTGACTCAAGCAAACAAACACCCCTCTGAGTGTATTCTTGGGTCCCCTTTTGGGCTCAAGCTCCCATCCCACTGATCTCCAAGTCTCTTGCTTTGCCAGCCTCGCACACATTTGATCACTTGGGCTTTGTAATGACTCTTGAAATAGGGAAACAGATTTCTCCGGCTTTGTTCTTTTCAAAGTTGTCTGAGTTATTCTGGTTTCCGTTCCTTTCCATATAAAGTTTAGAATAGTCTTACTCACCGCTAAACACTTCTTGCTGGCAGCTTAACCCAGAATCAACATTTTTTACTACGATGAACCTGCCAATCACGAGTATGGGGTGTCTCTTTATGTATGTATAGCTTCTTGAATTCCTTTCATAAATATTTTATAGTTGGCAGCATAAAAGGCCCATATATGGGCTAGGGATGGAACTTGGTTGCTTGCCTGAGATGCAGGGACCCCTGGGTTTGACCCCCGCACTGTGTAAGCTGGCTTGGTCTTAGCGCTCAGGAGGCAGCGACTGGAGCATCACAAGTTCAAGGCCTTTTTGTGCTACACAAGAGAGCAGAGAGGTCTGAGACCAGTCCGGGATAAGAAAACTCTCAGACTGTATGTCGGCAGGTTGATACTTAAGTGCTTAATTTTGCTGTGCAATTACAAGCAACATTGTACTTAACAACTTGGGATCCAATGTGTGCTCCTGGCTTGCATACACAGTTACATTTGGTTAGTTACAACTGTGTATCCTTACATACTGTGTCCCTCCCAAACGTGACTGTTAGTTTGAGAGTTTCTTTTGCTGTGGCGAGTTTGAAGATGGCATTGCCAGCTTGCTATCTGTAAACATGGCATCTGCTGGGACACACTTCCTCCAACAAGGACACACCTACTTCAGCAAGACCATACCTATATGAGTCCATGAGGGCCATTCTTATTAAAACCACCACCCCTGACATCCCTGGAACAAACCCCATTGGCAGTGACATGTAACTTTTCTTCATATTTCTGAACACTTTATAAAGGATGTTTGTGTCCATATTCAATCTTGACCTATAGTCCTCTCCACCCTAGTACTGGCCAGGCCCCACCCTAATTAACTTCCAAAGTCCATTGAGACCGGGCTCAGGGTGCTGTAGCTGTGGATCTTTGTACTATCTCCTGCTTTACCATCACAGGCACGCTAGTTTTATAAAATGAACTAGAAGTGTCTCCCCGCTCTTCTATTTTCTGAAAGAGAGTGTGTAAGAGATTGCAGACTCCTCTTTCAACATTTGGTAAATTCTCCAGTGAAACCATCTGCAATTGGAGACTTCATTCCTGTGAGTTTTTAAATTATAAACTCATTTTCCTTAACAGTTGTGGCTATATTTAAATTCATAGTCCATATGGGATGAATTGTATTCTTCAAGAATTTGGTGTATTTTAAATTATCAATCGTATGTTCTCAGAGAGCGTTTTTTGTTGTTGTTGTTGTTATTTGTTTGTTTGGTTTGTTTGTTTGTTTTTTTGAGACAGGGTTTCTCTGCAGTTCTGGCTGTCCTGGAACTCACTCTGTAGACCAGGCTGGCCTCGAACTCAGAAATCCGCCTGCCTCTGCCTCCCAAGTGCTGGGATTACAGGCGTGCGCCACCACTGCCTGGCTCAGAGAGCGGTTTTTTAACTTCGCGCTCCTTTCTTCCTCTCAAATGAAGCAAATGCTGATTTCCCTGGAGCCTGGCCACCTTCTCCAGGGGACGCCCCACAGACTGGGTCAGTCTGGATCTCAAACAGGAACCATTCTGAGCATCCAGGAAGAAACTAGTGGGCGCGGGGTGGGGGCAGTTCACAGAACTGTTGAGCCTTGGAGATTGCCGGAAGTGTCCTGGGGCCAGGTAGGGCTTGTGACTTTCCACTTAACACCCTACTCCTAGAGAACCATCAGAGGGAGTCAGTGGGAGCCTCTTTCTCCAGACCAGGTTTATGTCAAAAACCAGAACTCTAGCTGAGCGGTGGTGGTACACGCCTTTAATCCCAGCACTCGGGAAGCAGAGGCAGGTGGATCTCTATTAGTTCTAAGCCAGCCTGGTCTACATAGTAAATTTCAGGACAGCCAGGGCTACACAGGGAAACCCTGTCTCAAAAACAAAACAAAACAAAACAAAACAAAACAAAAAAACAAACCAAAACAGCCTGGAATTCTGGGTATTACCACTAGGTGGCACTCTGAATATACACTTGCCACCTGTGTTTCAGAGCATTTTTTGTTGAGCCAGAAAGGTCTCTGGGGCATTTTGTTCCTTCTGTAAGATGTGCTTTGGAGATGCGCTAGAACCCCCTAGAGCTCTGAGCTTACACAGCGGTGAACGTGCTTACAGCCTGTATCCATCCACCTTTCTCCTCTCTGTAAGCCTAAGATTTTTACAAATGTGGCTGTAACTTCATCTACAGCAAAAGCGTGTCTTAGCTTATATGCACAACCCTTGTGACTACTCACTGTGCCTTAGGTACTACTCTCTGTAGTCCTACTCAGTGTGCCTCAGGTACTCTTTGTGGTCCTCCTCTGTGTGCCTTGGGGACCATTCTGTGACCTTACTTACCAGAGGAAGACAGAAGCCGGGGAGGCTTGGAGGGGGAAGGGAAAGAGGAAGAAAGACTAGATGTGTAGCTCAATTGGTTGGTACTTACCCAAATGCTGGCAGCCCTCAGTTGGAGCCCCAGCACAACATAAAACCAGGTATTTTTACAGGCCCATCTGTAATTACAACATTTGGAAGGGAGGGGCAGAAGGTTCAAAGTTTAAGGTCATCCTCAGCTATAAACTGAGTTAGAGGCCAGCCTGGGCTACCTGAGACCCTGTCTATAAATTAATCTATAAATTAATAAATAATAAAACAAGGGAAGAGTACTTCGGCAACCCTTTGAGATTTAACCAACATCGTCTCGACCATGTTGACATGGCAGACGCATCTCTAATTGTGCAGTGGCAAGGAGTTCTCTGCAGGGACCTCTACTGAGGGGAGGTGGGGTTCCTGCCTGCACGCAGAGAAGCCTCTCAGGACGAGCCCGTAGGAAATGCAGTCGGAGTTTATAAAGGAGAGAGTTCAACAGAGGCTTGGGCACAGGGGTTAGGAAGAGAGGCACGTAAGGGTGAGTGCAGGGTTTCCCAGGATAGCCACACCCAAGTGTGACCTCATTCTGTGTGCAGTGGCCATATCCAGGTATCTTATGCTGTCAAAGTACAGGGGGGCACACACAGAATGAGGTCACAGTTCTCATCCCACTTTGCATGGGTCCAAGTGAGGAGCCAGCGAGCCTCCGCATATGTCTGGGAAGTAGAAGTGTCCTTCCCGTCGCTGCCATGGCCAGTCACTACGCACTCAGTGGCTTATAGAGGTCTGGTTTATTCTCTTAACCATTGTAGAGGCTGTTGGCAGAGCTACATCCGCCTGCTTGCCTCACCGGCTTCTGGACATCATGGCTTCTCTCACTGTGTGACCCCCCCTCCTGTGTGTCATTCCAACCTCTTGCTCTGTTGTCCTCTCTCCAGCCACCTGGATCCTCGTTATTAACGCGGGCTCATCTGGGCAACCCAGAGTGATTGTCCATCCCTGTATCCCTGAGTTATTAATGTCTGCACATTCGTTACCTTTTATTGCACAAGGCAACATGTTCAAGTTTCAGGCAGGAATGTGCCCCTCTCTGGGGGCCTTCAGTTGGCCTTTGAATGAAAATGAGGACAGGATCCTTCCTAGGTGTGGGTGAGGAGATGGGTTTTATTGTAGATATGAGAGAGAGCACAGCCAGAGGCAACTGCAAGAGTCTAGACTGGACATGGCCAGGACAGACCGGGCCATGCACGAGAAGGGGGAGTGAGAGAGGGAGGGAGGCAGAGGAGAGAGGGGAGATTTATTGGTTTTATTTTGCATTTGCTTGTTCGGTGACATCTGTCCGGGGACATGCAGTCCTGGCTGGCCTTGAACTCATGATGTTTATTGCCTCCAGTGCCTGCGTGTTGGGATTATTGGCCTGTAGCACTACATCTAGCTAGATACAGCGTTCTGCACTGTTGCCTTTAGATCTGTTGTCAGAATGTCTGTGTTTTCCTTTCCCCTCCAGTTCAGATGTTGAAATCTTGACCACCAAGGTTATGATAAGAGGTGTGGCTTTGGGGGAGATAATTAAGCTTAACTAAGGCCACAGAGAGCTTTATAGATGATGTGACAGTTCTGATTATCAGCTCTTGAGTGGGGCAAGCCTTCAGATGTGTGTATGAGCGTGAGACTTTTATGGAGGAGAGAAGATTGACCCTCAGTGTGGGAGGCACCATCCAGGGACTGGAATCCAAGGTTGAAAGAAGAGAGAGAACTAGAGAGATGGCTCAGCGGTTAAGAGCACTGACTGCTCTTCCAAAGGTCCTGAGTTCAAATCCCAGCAACCACATGGTGACTCACAACCATCTATAATGAGATCTAATGCTCTCTTCTGGCATATCTGAAGACAGCTACAGTGTATTTACATATAACAAATAAATATTTTTTTAAAAAAAGGAAGGAAGGAAGGAAGGAAGGAAGAAGAGAAAGAGGAGGCAGCCAGCCCTGGACTAGCATCCCCCCACCCCGCCCTGCCCTGCCATCTCCCTCCCCTTTACTTCCCAGCCCTGGACCAGCATCCCTTCACTGCCCACTCACTTCCTGAACCACTGAGATGTGAAGAGTCCCCGCTGCGTTCCTGCTGCCATGATGGTCTTGCCTTGATGTGCCTTCCTAAACAGGGGCCCCAAAGAAATCCTCCCTCTTGTAAGCTGCTCTGCCTGTCACAGCACAGTGCAGTTCTGTCTGGGTGTGTGGGGGGGGTGGCGGTAGCGGCGCACGCCTTTAATCCCAGCACTGGGGAGGCAGAGGCAGGCGGATTTCTGAGTTCGAGGCCAGCCTGGTCTACAAAGCGAGTTCCAGGACAGCCAGGGCTACACAGAGAAACCCTGTCTCGAAAAACCAAAAAGAAAAAAAAGAAAAAAAGAAAAGCGTGTTGACTTTGAGCCTAGAACGTACTTACTGAAGGAACAGATCTGCTCGCGAGTATAGTATGGTAGACATGCATGGGGCTCAACCATTCCCATGTCTTCCCTCCTCCCTGGGTGGGAGCCCATGAGTGGTGACTGGTTCTGAGCAATGACCGTGAGCAGAAACATTGTGGCAAGTTTCTCATGGATGGATTCAAACAGCTTAGACTGAGAGTCATTGGGTGAGGGACAGCTACCGCGACTGTCAACTGAATCTCTCTGCTCTTAAAACCAGGAAGGAACTTGGAAAAGTTTTGACGAAGCTTTTGTTACTGTAGGTGTCCCAAGGAGAAGCAATGTGCTGCTACTGCTGTACTTAAAAATGGCACAGCAATCATAAGGTTTACAGAATAACAAGAGGAAGAGAAGCATGGATAAAACTCTACATATTGTTTGTGACTGTGGCTATGTGAATATTATGCAGGTTTATAAAAATCACTTTTAGGGCCAGGTAATGGCACACACTTTTAATCCCAGCACTCTGGATAAAGAAGCAGACGGCGCTCTGAGTTTGAGGCCAGCCCGATGTACAGATGGAGTTCTAGGACAGTCAGGCTACACAGAGAAACCCTGTCTCATAAAACCAAAAAAAGGTTATATTTAGAAAACCATAATTAATAAATAAAGGGTCCCTTTGTAAGGGTGCCTGGACTATGAGTAGTTAAAATATATCCCTGAGGCTGTTCCACAGTGGGATCTGTATTTCATGTCTTTAGAACACTGTGCTCTCTGAACAGTGTTCCCGTGGGCTGCCATGTCTCAAGGTCTGCATCCTAGAAGGATGCTGTTCTGATCTCTCATACAGCTGCCTTCAACCTTGAGACGAAGGAGATGCTGCACATGGAGGGAGATAGATGGGCAAGCCAATGGATGGCTCCCCAGGCTCTCTTCTTGGTGAGACATCCCCTACCTAACTGCTTCTTCTATCAGAGATCGGACTTTGGACTGAGCCTCATGCCCCAAACTCCACTCACACCACCCTCTTCCTAAATATCTCCCAGGACATATTTTTATTTAGCCCAGGCTGGCCTTGAACTTTCTGCATAGCCAAGGCTAGCCATGATCTGATCCTCCTGCCTCCAGCTCCCAGGTTTTGAGATTACAGGCATGCACCGCCACATCTGTTGTATGTGCTGCTGGAATACTACCCAGGACTCCTCACTCTCTACGCAAGACTTTGCCAACTGCCCAGCCCCTCCCTCTCAGGGCAACCTAACAGCATTACAAAATCAACAACTCCTTTAAAGAAGGAGCCAGGGGGCTGGAGAGATGGCTCAGTGGTTAAGAGCACCGACTGCTCTTCCAAAGGTCCTGAGTTCAATTCCCAGCAACCACATGGTGACTCACAACCATCTCTAATGGGATCTGATGCCCTCTTCTGGTCTATCTGAAAATAGCTACAGTGTACTCATACACAAAATACATAAATCTTTTTAAAAATGTTTAAAAAAAAAAAAAGAAGGGGCCATTATTTAAGAATAAGTTCCTCAGAGACAGCCACACCTTCACTCACCCTGTCCATGGTTCATCCTTGGATATATACCTCTTTGTTGCCCTTTTTAAAAAACTGTTTTATATATATATATATATATATATATATATATATATATATATATATATAATCATTATGGGTAAAGTCTGTTTGTCAGAACCACCACAAAGAGCCAGTTCTTACAGACATGTTCCTAGCTGGACATGATAGCATGTGCCTCTAATCTCAGGACTCAGGAGGCAAAGGCAGATGAATCTATGTGAGTTCAAGGCAAGCCTGGTCTACATATGAAGTTCCAGGGTTGCACAGTGAGGCCTTGTCTCCCCCCCAGACAAGCCCTGCCCCCATCTCCAGCTCTCATTTCCAGAGCCAAACCAAGGTTTACTCCAGTCTTCTAGGATCTTTGGTTTTACCTTTCCACTGGTTCACCTGGTGAGGGTATTACCACCAGCCTGGGGGACCTTGGGATGCAATAGCCTATGGGGTGAGGGTCTGGAATCACCAGAAAAAGAGAGAGAGAGAGAGAGAAAGACAGATAGACAGACAGACAGACAGACAGACAGACATCAAGGAGGTGCTGACCAAAGAGTGACTAAGGCTTGCTTCTTCCCCCTTCAAATTTACCATTAAACAAACCTGGGGAAAACAACTGGGTTTCTCCCTACAACTTCCTGTATGGTGGCCTGACATGCCAGCCTCGGTGGAGGCATCCATGAACCTAATTTCAGTCAACAGTCAGCAACCAGTCTGTACTGTAACCCAGTGAATGGCAAGTTTGTGAATTTGGTTGAGTTTGCTGTTGTTGTTATTTTTAAAAACTGTATTTATTTTGTCTTATGCATAGTGTTTTGCCTGCATGTATGTATGTGTGTTGCATGCATGCAGTGCCTGTGGAATCCAGAATGCAGTTTCAGAGCCCCTGGAACCAGAGTTGCAGACCGTTGTGAGTGCCATGTAGGTGCTGGGAATCCCTCTGGAAGAGCAGCTAGTGCTCTTGACAGCTGAGTCATCTCTCCCAGACCTAGACAGGGTTCTTTATCTTACAGTTAGATGCTGTCTTGGCCCCTGGGAATTTGGCAAGTTTGGGTTGCTGTATAAGAGGATGCAGTGACAATAAGTCACTCTGGTGATTCTGAAATGCACACGATGCACACACGCCCACACTCCACATCTTCAGCAGCCATGCTTTCAAAATGTCTCACAATCTTTGACTTACAGTTGTCAGTGACACAGGTCATAACATGGTTGTCTTCTGGCAAGCTCTGGAAAACTCCCATATCAAACTTTAATTCAGTTTAATTGAGACAAGGTCTCTCTATGTACCCATGGCTGTCCTAGCTACATTACCAGGCTGGTCTTGAACTCACAGAGATCCTACTGCCTCTGTCTCCCATGTGCTAGGATTAAAGGTGTCCCGTAGGGCCCAGCAAGCCCCAGGCGTCTGTGAGAAACCTCCTACGCTAGCTAGCACAGGTCAGTATAAAGCCTCCTTCACGGATGGCAAGAGGGTGACTTTGCATGGAAAATCACCAGCACCAGCAGGACAGAGCTGAAAGTCACTGAGAGTTGGGGATCACATAGTTAATTTATTTCAGTCATACTTACCTCCTTAGATGCACTATCAATTGACAGGTGATACGGCTAGGCGAGTGGTTCTAAATGAGGGCTTTCAGTACGTCTAAAGTAAATGCTTGAAGAGATAAAAGAACTTTGGGTTCCAGTTCCACCAAAGAGTACTCACTGCTACCAACACCAACTTCACCCAAATTCCCTGAAAGTTCCTGGTACCTCAGCGTTGTAATCACTGACTGAAGGGGGGTGGGGCAATAAGGGGGAGGGGGAGGGAAGGGGAAGAGAGGAGGGGAGAGGAAAGAGATGGAAACTTTCAAGAAGTTTGTATGAAGAATTTGAAACATTACCTGGGGACTGGGTATGGTGGCACATGCCTTAATCCCAGTACCCAGGAAGTAGAGGCAGAAGGATTACATGTTTAAAGCCAGCCTGGGAGCCTGGCATAAAGTGCTTTGCTCTTCAGCTGGCAACATGAGCTTGCTCCACAGGACCACTTCTGGCAGGAGAAAATTGATTCTTGCAAATGGTCTTCTAACCTTCACACATGTGCTGTGGCATGAACACCCCCCCCCCAAATAAATAAATAGATAGATAGATAGATAGATATAAAACAAGTCAACGCCGACTCAGTCCACACAGTAGGCTATCTCAAGACAAACAAAACATCATTTCTGTGTTAAACCAAATGTAGCTATGTTACCAAGGGGTTTTAAAGCACAACGTAAGCAAGTGGACATATTTTTGGCTTCCTGGCCAACCTCAGACACAACGAACCTGGTCCCTAGAGTTGAGTGGTCATTTTCGCCTGCTCCAAGGCTGCTGCTATGGAAAAGTTTGACTAGCTCCTTTCACAAAGAGAGCCTTGATTCTCTCAGGCATTGGTCATTAAGCAGAAAAACACACCCGGTTCCTTCTGTCCTGGGCTGCCGTCCATGGCTGTTCATCATGACCGTCGTCTGTCTATTGATGGACAGTGTCTTCAGGGCCGCAGGCATCTTGGCAGAGTGTTCCCTGCCATTTCAGCCAAGGAGACCCAGGTAGCGTGGTTTCCAAGGTGAAGCCAGAGACCACCCTCAATTTGGAGTGTGAATATCTGCCTTTGGGGTTGAGATGAATGCTTAGACCTGTGGCACTCTTGGTGTGGAGCCCTGTGGAGCCAGTTAAATCCGTGCTAGTGGAGTCTCCACACATCTCCAGTATGGTCTCTTATGTGCAAGCTGGGAGGTGGTGGAGGAAAGTCTTTAATCCCAGCACTGGGGAGGCAGAAGTAGGCAAATCTTTTGAATTCAAGGCCAGTCTAGTTTTCAGAGTGAGTTCCAGGACAGCTGGGACTACAGAGAAACTCTGTTTTGTTTTTAACAAACAAACAAACAAACAAACAAACAAACCAGGGGACTGGAGAGATGGCTCATCAGTTAAGAGCACTGACTGCTCTTTCTGAGGTCCTGAGTTCAATTTCCAGCAACCACATGGTGACTCACGATCATCTGTAATGGGATCTGTTGCCCTCTCCTGGTAGGAAGACAGCTGCAGTGAACTCACATACATAAAATAAATAAATCTTGAAAAAACAAAACAAAAAAACCAGAAACCAAACAAACACCCCCCTCCAAAAAAATAAAAGAAGAGAGAGAGAGAGAGAGAGAGAGACCCTTACCTTACATGCTAAGATGAGATGAGAAGTCTGGCACCAAGACAGAATGTCTTAGACTATGTATAGATGGTGATGAGTGCTATAAAATACGGGAAAGTGAAGTGGCAGATACGGTAAGGGGCAGATGTGACTTTAAATATGTCAGTCAAATGGCAATGACAGGATGAAAGGTGTAAATAGTCAGAGGTGCTAGCTCAGCGGGTTTTGAAGGTACCACAGGTGTGTCTAGGCTGGAAGAAGAGGAGAAAAGGTAAGGCCATCCAAGCATGGCAGCCAGTGAGTGATGCAGCTCCCAACAGCCCTTGTGTGCTTCTCCAACTGCTGAGCTGGTGACGGACCCAGCCACTTGCTTGTGCTGACCGGCTTATCGTAAGTCGACGGGGTCGCACTATCTTCTTTGTGGCAAGTTCAGTTACTTTCTTGGCTGGCCTTTCCCCCCATCCTAAGATTTATTTTTATTCATATACATGAGTGTGAGTGCAGCCCCATGTATGTGTTCAGGTACTTGGAGAGGCAGAAGCAGGCACTGGATGCCCCAGAGTTGGAATTACAGTTGAGTGTGAGTCACCCAGTGTGGGTGCTGGGAACTGAAGTTGGGTTTTCTGAAGAGCAGCAAGAGCTATCCCCCTAGCCTTACAGTAGTCTGTGTGGCAGGGAATGGGGCGGGCAGCCCCTGGCCAAAAGCCAGGGAGGGACTGATGTTTCCAGTCCTATAATAGGAAGAATGGAGTCATATCAACAGCAGGTGAGCTGGCAGCAGCTCTACCCCTGGCTGAGCCTTGAGATGAGTCCTTGAACCTGTTAAGTGTGGGACTGCAGCCAGAGAGGGTCCTAAAGAAGAGGAGCCAGTTAAAACAGGTTCAGATTCTTTACCCGAGGAGCCAGGAGTTGGTACATAGGTTTTCAAGCTGTACAGTAATGGATGACTTGTCATGCAGCAGTTCATAATTAATACACAAGGGTTTGGGGCCTGGGCACCCTGGATGGAGTTACCGTCTACCACAGTGGATGAATGGAGGTACGGTGGGTGGGATGGGAGGGTACTGCAAGGTTAGTTTACCATGTGTGCAATATGCGCTTAGCTCTGTTTTGTGGTTATGGCGTGTGTGTATGTGTGTGTGTTCAAGTGGCAATTAGCTACTAACATCCGTGATCTGTATCTCCCAAGGAGTGCTTTAAAACCAAAGTTAATTAAGGCAGCTTCAAAAATCAGAATCTGTAATAATTTGAGTCATAATTATTTCTAGAGACCAAGAACATCGGATACAGTGCCAACAAACACAACCCTGACATTTCACTTTAAAAATGTTGTCTTCTAAGAAAAAGTGATTTTTTTTTTTTCAGGAAAAATTGGGATGAAACTGATCATCGTGTATCTAGAAGGGAAAGATTTGGCGAGTGACCTGACAGCACGACTGTTGAAGAGAAAGGACATTACCCTTCAGCATCTGAGGAGGGGCACGTTGTTGGGAAGCTGTGTAAGTATGTCCAACCTATTGAGGTTTTGAATTGAGTAACCCAGTGGCCTCCATGGCACTCAAAAGTCAAATGTGGAAATAAAGGGGAGGAGATAGAGCCTGCAAGCAATGGAAGAGGAGGAAGACAGGGAAGGAAGGCGGAGGCTGCTGAGGGAGGCTGCTGATATGAGTCAGCACCCACCCTAGCTTCTGTTCCAATATGGCGCCATTTTGCATTTGGTTCTGGAATCAAGAGCACCCAAAGCCAGAGGAAACTTAAATCACCCGGCACCTCTGGTGATCCTACCGGAAGTCCTTGCCTGTGACAGGTTTAGCACCAGCATCCCATGTGGTTGTGGCCAGGAGGCATGAAAGAGGTCTCCACTGCGGCATCTCTGGGAGGACTTTCTCCTTTGAGGCCACTGGGCGGACGCTTTGCTTGGGATATTGCTGTCTGCGTGTGAGATGGAACTAGGCCTGCCATTTTGGAACCATGAGTGTTGGTGACGGGAATACTGCCAACTTTTTGGGCTCAGGTAGGAGACAAACTCCTTGGGAATGTCTGAGATGGCTAGATTGGGTTATAACTGAGGTAGAAAGCCCCATCCTGGCCTGAACATGTGGAAACGAAGGGAGCACTAGAGTGTGCTCTCTCTGTCTCCTGACGGCAGATGCAGCATGGGCCTGCTGCTATGGCTTCCCTAACATTATGGCTATACCCTTAAACTTTGAGCCTCCCTTCAGTAAGGGGCTTTTGCCAGGTATTTTGCCACAGCAAGGAGAAAAGTAACGAATACAGGTGGAATCAGGTGGCCAAAGAGAAGCAGAGGGACTTACATCCTTAATACTAAGTTGAGTTGCCATGATTTCTGGTTTTAGAGTTGAGTTTATAGACTTATTTTTATAGGCAAGGGGTCACTTTCCAGTGGTTCCAGCTATTTTTGAGATAGATTTTCTGTTACTGGCAGCCAGAACCAGGAGAAGGTCCAGTTGTCTGTTGGGTATGGTCAATGGACTCATTGTATAACACAGGAAATACAGAAGGTGATGGGGCCCAGGGATGTGAGAAATGAAGAACTATGAAGAACTAGGCTTGAGATGCGCTCAGCCAGCCTGTCTGAGAGAGGCCCTGCTGCACTTCCAAAGGGTGTGGGAAGCCTCACAGCAGGGGTGAACAGGTGGCTGCCACACTGGGCTGGCCTGGGTTTGGATTCCACCTCTGTCTAGTAACACCTGCATCACTGGGACATGAGACCACCAGCTTTAGCCTCCATTTCACCCAGTAGGAATTCCTGTGGGGTGATTAGACAATCTCAGTTCTTGCTTTCCTGTCCTCCAGACCAGTGGCACACCTCAGCACCGCCACTCTCAGATGTGTCACATGAATAGACTCTGAGTAATGGGATTTGCTAGCTGTTTTGTTCCTCACTTGTCAGCTGATGGAGAGAATCCAGGGGCAGTGTAGTAGCTAATCTTGGTTGTCAATAAAGTCTCGACCTCTTCTCCTTCTCCTTCTCCTTCTCCTTCTCCTTCTCCTTCTCCTTCTCCTTCTCCTTCTCCTTCTCCTTCTCCTTCTCCTTCTCCTTCTCCTT
>NC_034598.1:92043906-92085061 GCF_900095145.1 Mus pahari | reverse complement strand
TCCTCCTCCTCTTCCTCCTCCTCCTTTTCCTTTGTTTTCTTCAAGACAGGGTTTCTCTGTGTAGCCCTGGCTATCCTGGAACTCACTCTGTAGACCAAGCTGGCCCTGAACTCAGAGATTGCCTGCCTCTGCCTCCAGAGTGTTGGGATTAAAGGCATGCACCCCTCCCCAGTGGGTCATTTTCTGGGTTTACTAATTGGTGTAGGATGGCTCAGCCATTGTGGAGGGTCCCATCTGGCTTGTGCTGCCTTGTGCTCCTTTCTTGGCTTCCCTTGATGGAGACCGTAAGATGAAACCAGGCCTTTCCTCCTGAAGATTTTTTTTTGTGTGTCATGTTGTTTAACTTAGCAACAACAACAAAAAATCAAAGTAGAATGTTCGCCGCTGTAAAAGTGGTGGGACCTGGGAGAACGGAGCCAGTGAATGAAGCAGACTAAAGTCACATGCAATAGACAACTTTATCCAGTCAGTTAATTCTGTGAGTGTTAAAAGGAGTCATGTAAACAACGTTCACAATCACAGGGGCAAGCTACACACAAACAACATGCAGCAAAACCATGTTTTTCCATAGAGGCACATGAACAAATCATAGTAGCTGGCTGTAACGAGCAATGGGAAGCAGACTCGCTCTTCTCTGCTACACTGGGGAGGGGCACACAAGCATACTCCAAGAACAGTTTTGTGTTTTTGAAGAAACGGAGGTTGCAAGACTCACGACTTGGTCTCTTGGAGTATTCTAACAAGCGCCCAGAAACTTCTTCACCCAACTCCATTCCTGGACATCTCCCCATGTTTAACTAGATGCGCAGGATACCCCAGAGTGGTTTTGATTTAAGGTGTTATAGATAAATCTGGTTGTTGTTTGATGCAGTAGTATCCTATATGCAAGCAAATTATAACTAGAATGGCTAAGATCGGAACAGTGAAGGAGGTGTGTGTAACATTCTGACACCAAGAACAGGGACCTAAACTATATCAGTACTGTCGGTCACACTATCATATGGATCAGAAAAATCTAGAAGATAGCTTTATAAAGAGACCCATATGGTTAGGAATTCTGGTCTCTGTAGAACATAAGCCCATATTTGGTATAAATAGATCCATCCCAAAGGTTTATTCTCTGGTGCTGTGATACCTGTAGGAGACAACTTAGTGGGGAATGAGTAAGTTTAAAGAAGCGAAGGATTCATATAGTCAATCATGGTCAATGAATGATTCTTTCAGTCTGGATTCAAACAGCAGCTGTCCAGCCTCCCCACCATGATGATGGCACACTGTTTGAAACTGTGAGGTGAAGTGTCTTCCCTCCCATCAGTTGCTTCTGTTGTGCATTAAGTCACAAGGACAAGAAAAGAGGCAAATACAGGAACTGGACTCATTCCTGAGATAGTCATGGTCCAGTTTCCTCCCAAAGCCATAACCTAGTGTCTCTTACCATCAGAGTGGGAGTTAGGGTTTCAACAGATGAGGTTTTGAAATAACAACAGTATAAAAACCCACAAACCCACCCCCAATTCCTATGATGTAGAGATTACTTAAGACAAAGACTGGCTTTCTGAATGTAAATAGGCTAAATAAAAATGTCAAGTAGCCAAACATGTTGCTGTGCACCTGTTGCTCCAGCAGAGGTGGGAGGATGGTGAATTTGAAGCCAGCCTGGGCTACCTATTGAGACCCTGTCTCTAAAAACAAATGGCAGCCACAACAAGCGAACTTTCCAGTAGGATAGGTATTAGGTAGAAATGGTGGCACATGGGCTTCTTGACATGACATCATGTATATGCAGTGATACCTCCAGGCTAGCACATGTGTGATGAGGGCAGCCCCTTACCATGTAGGATGCAAACTTGCATTACTGGGTTTATCCCTCTATGATCAGGACTCTTGGTCATAGTCCTTGTCTGAGTCCTGAGTGGAGGCTCAGAGCCTGGTACCCAGTGGTTCCTATTGGTACAAGCAGGTTTTACTGTGTGTGTGTGTGTGTGTGTGTGTGTGTGTGTGTGTGTGTTACATCTACCGGTCTGTGTACCACATGTGTGCAGTGTGCACAGAAGTCAGAAGAAGGTATCATATCCCCTTGGGACTTGAGTTACAGATGGCTGTGAACCACTATGTAGGTGCTGGAAATTGAACTCATGTCCTCTAGAAAGACAACCTGTAACTTTAACCACTAAGCCATCTCTCCAGCCCCTGCAGGCAGGTTTTAAACTTCCAGATAGTGCAATATTAATGTTTTTCTGTTCTAGAAACACAGACTTCAATCTACTAGGCCTTGAATCCCATGCTGTCTGGCTCTACGGTATATGCCCCAAATCAGCCCACTATCTGGTATGTGGTACCTATTCAAGAACTGTTGGAAGTGTGTGTGTATGAGAGGGGTGGGGGAAACCTCACTGTGTAGCCCCAGTTGACCTAGAACTTGCTTTGTATACTAGGTTGGGTTTGCACCCTCAGGGATCTGCCTGCCTCCTGAGTGCTGGGAATAAAGATATGTACCACTGTGCCTGCAACATTTTTATTTTAATCGTTTGCACAGACTCCTTCCCTGTCCAAACCAGCTCATGACTTGAGCGCAATACTCGGCCAAGGATGGGCAGAGTTGAAAGCACAGTGACTTTGGAGGGTCACAAGAATAGGCACTGGGATGTCTGTGTCACAAAGGTGGACAGCTTGTTGTGCAAGGCTGCCTGAGCTGTGTAAGATATTAGTGTCCCTGCCAGTGTCCCCAAATGCCACCATCTCTAGTTATCGTGATCATCAAAGATGTGCACCCCAGTGTGAACCCATCATCTGACATTAGGAAAAACTATGTCCCAGAGATGGAGGGAGCCTGGCCAGAATACCAGAGCTGGGATTTGGACACAGATCTCTGTAGTTACTCAATAATCTTACCCCAACAGTTGAGCATCTGTAACCCCAAGTCCAAAGCTGCTTAAATGCCAATATCATGGTGCAAATAAAAAAGTTTTTTCTTAGTACCCAAGGAGTTGTAGGGGGCTGCAACCCTGTAGGTGCAACAACAATATGAACTAACCAGTACCCCCTGAGCTCGTGTCTCTAGCCGCATATGTAGCAGAAGATGGCCTAATCGGCCATCATTGCGAAGAGAGGCCCCTTGGTCTTGTAAACTTTATATGACCCAGCACAGGGGAAGGCCAGGGCCAAGTAGTGGGAGTGGGTGGGTAGGGGAGCAGGGGCAGGGGAGGTGTATAGGGAACTTTCGGGATAGCATTTGAAATGTAAATAAAGAAGATAATAAATAAATAAATAAATAAATAAATAAAAAGTTTTTTCTTGACAACACTTTGTTTCATGGTCCAAATAATTAGAAAATATGTGTGTGTGTGTGTGTGTGTGTGTGTGTGTGTGTGTGTGTAAAACTATCTTCTGGCTATGCATATAGAGGTATATAGAATATGCACGAATTTCGTGTTTGGTCTTGACTCCCATCCCCAGGATGTCTCATTATATACATGCAAATGCTTCAAGGTCTGAAAATGTTCAAATCCAGAAACTCCTCTGTTCCCAAGCATTGTAGATGGGGGTCGTTGGTCTGTCATATGATTTGTTTGAATCAGAAAGCAGGATCACAAGGTACCAAGGGTCTGTGCACTGACTGGAATGGTGGCACTGGATACTGTGAAGGGCCTCTCACTGGCCCTTGTAAACGCCCACTCTTGTACTGGTTCCTGTGCATCTCTTCTTCCCAGGAGCTCGGCCTTGGCTAGGGAGGAGGGCAGCTCAGCATCCTCTTAGGAGTCTGGGCAGAGATAAGCACCCCCAGGCTGGGGCTGGCTTGGCTTTCCAATAGAATAGAGATGAGCCTGAGAGCTTTAAGGCATATAAATCTTTCAGGAGCTGAGAAGGGAGCCGTTAATGATTCTGTTGGGATCCAGAGGAATTTATTCTCCATTAGGGGCAGACTTCCTGGGAAATGTGGATCAGTCAGGGTTAGACATGGAAAAAGCAGTAGCTGAGGGGTGGAGTCTATCCAACCCACGCTTTTCCCAGTTTCTCTCTAAACTGCCTGTGGCCGGCACACTGAAACTCACGCGTCTCCCCTTGTTCTTTTCATTTTGTCCACTTTGGGTAAGATGGTCTTCTGAGACTTGTCACAATCAGGACGGAGATGCCCAGCTTCCCAGGAGCCCCGGCATCTTCATTGGCATCTCCATCCCTCCTTGTGAGCTGTGCCTGTCAGCGGGTAATGAGACGTTTCCCTCGCCCTTCCTAGTGATTATTTCAAACAATGGATGGTGTTTGCAGAAGTGGGACCGGAATAGAGAGTCCTAATGAGTAGTTCTGGCAATAATTAGTTATTTTCTATATTTATTGAAAATGACCGCGTCCAGCATTGCTGTTTTCTCTGAAGAGAAAAATGGGATGATTGCTACAGCTATTTATCTGCTTCCCGATTGTAATGACTAGCGGTTGCCATTTTTTAATTACTAGGATTAAAAAAAAAAAATTCTGTCCCTTAGCTGAGGTGGCTCTGGAGTCATTAGTAATGCATTTGTATCAAAATGTAGCTGGCACAAGGAGAATAAATAGGTTCTTGGCGGGGCTGTGTGCCTCTCAGAGGGCCTGCTAGGACCGAAGCAGAGAAACTTCTTTTTCCTTGAGAACCAGCTCTATGACAAAGGAGATCTTCTTATGTTCAGGCATGCACTAGGAAATGTTTACTGCTTGAATCCCAGTCAGCTTCCACGATGTGACAGGCTGTAAGATTCTAACACAGCATCATGGAACTGGCATCTGGGCTCACATGCTGTGTCATGGACTGTATGAGCTGGTTCTGGAACGTCACTAGATTTTTAAAAAAAAAAAATGACATCTTTAACATGTATTAGCTGGGTGCAATCCAGTGCTTGAAAGGTGGAGACCAAAGAATCAGAAGTTCAAGTCTAGCCTCGGCTATGTAGGAGGTTTGAGGCCAGCCTAAGCTTTGTGAAACTCTGTCTCAACAAATAAACAGGCAGACAGACAAACAAACAAACTGTAAATGTAACTTTTATTCACTTGATTGTTTCAGAGGCTCACTGCTAAATAAGCTCACTCTTTCTAGTTCTTTCCAAACTCTGACTGGTTGATTCAACTCAGCTGTTCTGGCTCAAACTCCTCTTGAAGCTGACTGATTCCAACTGGCTTCTCTCAGCTTCTGACTGAATTGCTCTGCTTGACGTCAAACTAACTCTAGCAATCTGTTTTAGTCTTCTGGCTCCTTCTGATTCTCTGGCTTGTTTTGTCTTCACCTGTGACTAGCTTGTTCTTTCTCTAGAACCAGTCTTTGTAAAATTGTCCCTGTAAAAAAAACGGCCTCTGAGCTCCACATCACAGTACTGCCTCTCAGCCCACTGACTCAACTGAACTGACTGACTAGAACTCAAGAGTTCCGCATGCCTCTGTCTCCTGAATGCTGGGATTAAAAGCATTTACCCTTTACCTAAGCTTTCCTTTACCTGAAAATTGCCCTATACCAGGCTGGTCTTGAACTCAGATCTGTTTGCCTTTATCTTCTGGAATTAACGGCATGTTTGTATTCCAGTTGGATCACAGACTTAGAAGGTCTTTCGATGTGATCCTTTGCCAGAGCAGCCATGTCGCTGGATTAAAATTCCTCTATAACAAACAAACAAACAAACGAAGGCACTACCACAACAACAAAACTACATGTATTGAGGGCTTACATTTCAGGAGGTGCCCTGGATGCAGGCAGAAATTCTGTCCAACTATGACTAAAGTAGCAGAGGCAGGAAAGGGGTAAAGAGGAAGGGTGGGGGTAAAGTCAGATCTGAATGGGCACTGGACAGTGGACAGGGCTGTGCCCTCTGAGAGGTGTCATCAGCAGGAATATGAAGGAAGGGGTGAGTCCACAAAATGGCCCGGGCAAAGAACATTCTAGAGAGAGAGGCTGGCCTATAGTGAGGTCAGAGGTGACAAGCCTGGGAGCAGCTTTTAGCCTCTGCTTCAGAAGGTTCTGAGATCTGGGGACTGTTGAAGGCATCTTCTGAGACAGCTAGAAGAAGCAGGCCCACCCTGGGAGCGACCCCTCCCTTGCTCTTTCTCCCTCACACCCTTCTTAGAGGGCTGTGATAATCCTCATTTTTATTTTTGGATCTCCACAGACTCCCAGCTCCTCCAGTTTCTCAGACAGTGCCTGAAAGCCTCACTCCTCAGGTGTTTCCTGCAGTCCTGCCTGGGACAATATTATAGGGAAGGGATTTGTCCACTCCTGATTTCCTATCCTGAGAACTGAACCTGACCCTACCTCACTAATAAATATTTATGGATTCATCAAATCAGTGATATGCAAGCACCTGATTACTTCATTAAGACTTCCAGACAGGCCTGGCCTGAGCTGTTACCCTGCCCTGGAACTGTGTGAGCACTCCCTGCTTCACTGCTCTTGTTTGCTGCTGGACACCTACCCCTGTGCCTGGCTGGATGTGCCTATAAACGTTTGTGAGATGATTGAATGCATGGGTATGCGAGGGTATTATTGTATTCTAAATTACAGTTATTTTCATTCCAAATTACTTTTATTCTTTCTTCGCATTACAGAGAGGACATTTTATTGATTTGTTTGAGATTGTATGTGTGTGGAGATGAAATTATCTATGAATTTCATTCTGACACCTCTCAGAAGCCCTGGAATCTCTTATTTAGTTGTGGGGGTAGGGACACCGAACAGTCCCATTCAAGAAGGACAGGGCATGACAGAATTTTCTGGTATACATTTTTTCAAATATTTATCTATTGTGCATGTGTGCATGCGTGTGCATGCCTCTCTGTGTGTGTGTGTGTGAGATCTAATAAGTTCCACAGGATGAATGTGAATGTCAGACGACGATTTAAGGGCAGTTTATTTTCTCCCCCCCCCTTTTTTTTCTCTTTCTTTCTTTCTTTCTTTCTTTCTTTCTTTCTTTCTTTCTTTCTTTCTTTCTTTCTTTCGTTCTTTCTTTCTTTCGAGACAGGGTTTCTCTGTGTAGCCTTGACTGTCCTGGAACTCACTCTGTAGACCAGGCTGGCCTTGAACTCAGAGATCTGCCTGCCTCTGCCTCCCAAGTGCTGAGATTAAAGGCGCGCGCCACCACCACCTGTTTTTTTTTTTTTTTTAATTTTATTAGATATTTTCTTCATTTACATTTCAAATTCTATCCTGAAAGTCCCCTATACCCTCCCCCCACCCTACTCCCCTACCCACCCACTCCCACTTCTTGGCCCTGGCTTTCCCCTGTACTGGGGCATATAAAGTTTGCAATACCTAGGGGCCTCTTTTCCCATTGATGGCCGACTAGGCCATCTTCTTCTATATATGCAGCTAGAGACATGAACTCTGGGGGTACTGGTTAGTTCATATTGTTGTTGTACCTACAGGGTTGCAGCCCCCTTCAGGTCCTTGTGTACTTTCTCTAGCTCCTCCATTGGGGGCCCTGTGCTCCATCCAATAGCTGACTGTGAGCATCCACTTCGGTATTTGCCAGGCACTGCATAGCCTCACAAGAGACCACTATAGCAGGGTCCTGTCAGCAAAATCTTGCTGCCATCAGTTTATTTTCTCAGACAGCATCTTGCTATCCATCTCCCAAGTGCTAGGTATGTACTACCACCACCTCCAGCTTACTCTCTTGTTCTAACAGACCCTTTGAGTCACCCGAGTGGCCCTGCGGCCCCTAGAGAACGTGCAGGGATGGGGAAACTGCACACTACTGGAGATTTCCTGGAGCCTCACCCGTACAAATGCAGGGCTGCCTCCTCAGACTGGGCCAGGGGCACAGACTGGAATGGTAGAGCCACAGGGCTTGCAGTGAATAGCTCAGGTCATGTTGTAGTGGGAATTCAGTGCACGAAGGACGAAGGCAGTCAGGTGTGCTGCAACATGCCTGTAATCACTCAAGAGGCAGAGGCAGATGGATCTCTGTGAGTTCGAGGCTAGCCCAATCTACATCGTGAGAACATGTTTCAACCCAACCCAACCCACCAACAACACCAAAAACAAAAGGCAGAGAAGCAACCCCAGAGGGAGGGCCCCCTGATTGTCAGAGCCAAGCCTGCTGGCTTTCACCCCTAGCTCTATGCTAACTGTGAGCTAGGAGCTCTACATACATCTCAGGCACTTGAGTGTGTGGATGAAGCAGGCGTTGCTTTTAGTCTCTCATCTGTGGCAAAGGCTCTGGGCTCGACTTTATTTATTTATTTATTTATTTAACACAGATTTCTCATGTAGAAAAATTCACAGCAATACTTTACCTTCAGAAGCAGAAGGGTCAGCAGGACAACAAGCTTTCTGGGAGCCTCGAGCAGGAACATAGCATAAGCTCCAACACCCTCATCCTGGGGTGGGGACTGAAGTCCCTCATCTGTGTTAGAGACAAGGGATCCAGCCTCCGGAATGAATGAGTTTGCTTGATATAAGACTGCCTGGTTAGGGGCAGTCCAGGGCTTGAATGCAGGCCTCTGGCTCCATTCGTACCGAGGGGAGGCAGGAACTATACAAGGGTCTCAGGGAAATGAAAACTAATGGGCTATATGTATGGTGTATGGATATGTGTGTAGCCAGGAGAGGGTGTGTGTGTGTGTGTGTGTGTGTGTGTATGTGTGTGTGTGTGTATGTGTGTGTGTGTTGTGCATGTTGTGGTATGTATGTATGTATGTATATGGAGTATGGAGCCAGAGGAGGGCAGGGTGTGTGTGTGTTATGGTATGTATGTATGTATGTATGTATGTATGTATGTATGTATGTATATGGAGCCAGAGGAAAGCAGGGTGTGTGTGTGGTATGTGTGTGTGTGTGTGTGTGTAGCCTGGAGAGGCCAGATACATATTTGGATCACAGGATTGGAAGGGCTTGACAAGGCTCCAATCTAAGGGAGACCCAGGGAAGAGTTACGGCTTGAGTTTCAAAGGCAGCTGTTGGCAGAGTTCCTTCTCACTCAGGGACTTAGTTCTGTCAAGCCTTCAGGCGACTCTGTGAGGTCCACCTGAAGTTAGGAGAGCCATCTGCTTCCCCCTGAGCACACGCACTTGAGTGTTAATACCACGATCATCAATATCAACAAAAATTTGTCACAGAAGCATCCAGAATCATGGTGTGCCAAGCAGTTGGGCACTCTGGCACAGTCAAGCTGACGCATAAAAAACATTATGTTATCCTTTTACATATATGTTAAAAATAGTGAAGGCCATTAATTCTCAGTGTAGAAGTTTGAACACTGTATTAGTGTCTTCATTCTAGGCACTTAAGTGTCAGAAAATGTGTGTTTGTCCCCAAGAGCAGTCATCACACCCAATACTCCGAGTTCACGGTTTTCACGCAGGGCTTCAGGAAATTTCCCCTGGTAAGTAAGAGCTCTACAGTCTGCCTGCTGAGGTTGGCACAGCAGGGCTATCGCACAAGGAAGGTGGCAAAGGGCTTCACCTCCTGCTCAGGGCCCCGTCTCCTCTCCTTCTATGACATCTTCCCCTCCCTCTACTTCCAGCCTGTTTGGGGAAGGTGGGGAAGGCCTTCCTTTGACCTGAAGGGAAAGTTGGAAAGGCTTCTTACCCCAGCTTGGGAGTGTGTCACACTCTAGGTCTGGACTGCTGGAGATTGTTGCATTGAATGTGTGCAGCGAATTGGAAAATGAAACTGGGCGCAGCAAAGCCAAGTAGAAGAGCAGAAGCAGATTTTTTTTTTTTTTTAGTTTTTTTTTTTTTTTTTTTTTTTTTCGAGACAGGGTTTCTCTGTGTAGCCCTGGCTGTCCTGGAACTCACTCTGTAGACCAGGCTGGCCTCGAACTCAGAAATTCGCCTGCCTCTGCCTCCCAAATGCTGGGATTAAAGGCGTGCGCCACCACCGCCCAGCAGAAATAGATTTTTGATCGCATTGTTGGAGGACCTGGATCCAGCCATACCTGAAGTTATGTACTTAACTCTCCTATACTTTTATACTATGGAAAATAACAAATTGCCTTTTCTCTAGCTTAAGTAGTTGAGTTTGGTTGTCACTTTGCCATGAAAGGGCTCATCATTCTGTCTGATGTGACATTATTCTGTGTAAAATAGTCCAGCACATAACTGTGTTGTGTTTTTTGTTTTGTTTTCTGATCACCTAATTGTTCTAGTTAAGATGTCACAGGCAGGTTGGAGATTTCAAAGATGACTAAGACATATTCCCTGACATCAAGGAGCCTGTTGTCAGGAAGGCCAAGTGCATGGCAGATAGGCACAGGACTGTAAAGCTTCGACACTTATGTGGGTCCTCACAGGATCCCCAGGAGAATAAGCGTTTGACATGATCTGGGAGTGGGTGAGCCAATTTCAGCTTCTTTTCACAGTCTGAAAGGTCTTTGCAGGTAGGGCTGAACTCGGCCTGTGTGTGTGTGTGTGTGTGTGTGTGTGTGTGTGTGTGTGTGTGTGTCTTATGTAGATAGCCCTGGCTAATGAGGCTTGCTGTACAAACCAGGCTGAGCTTGAATACCTGATCTGCCTGACTACCTCCTAACTGCTAGGATTACAGGCGCCAGGTGCCCTGGAGGGGGTGGGGTGGGGGACCACGTCATTTGCATGCTCTCATTCAGCTGATCTGGAGGGAGGAGACCATTTGGGTGAGATGAGATGGGTTGGGTGGGTAAAGCCTGGCACACTGCTACCCTGCCCCACACCCCATCTTGCCTTGACCTTCTGCCCTCTCGGTCAATGTCAAACCTGAACCAACGAAGTAAGGGACAGGAAGCTGCCCATGGCTCCAGATGTGCACATCTGTAACCTATGTCCACTCATGGCAGGAGCTCTGCCAAGAGGCACCAACCTGTTTCCCACAGCCCTCACGATGCTTCAAGCTGATTTATCCCTGTGTGTTCTGGGGGAGGTGCAGAACATCATTATCCTTCCGCCAGAATCCCTGTCACTCGTGCTCAGCAGCCCCCCCTGGTGTAAATGGAGAAGGTGAGCTGTGTGTGTGAGCGTGTGTGTGCCTGTGTGCATGTGTGTGTCCAGTGAGATGGTGTGGAAGGAAGAATGATCAGGAGCCAAAATGGGAGGATAAAGTGAATCTTGAGCAGAGAGCATCGATGGCCCTCTCTGTGAGGACCACATCCCGACCTCAGCAGAAGCCTGAAGCTGAGTCAGCGCTCACCCCTGCATATGAGATGTTTCTTAGTCACACATACCTAGTGAAGCCTTCTTTATAGAGCAGGCACAGAAGAAGTGAACAGTAACTGCTGTTAAAGCAACAATTGAATAAGTTCTGTCAATATGGCTGGGAATGCAGTTCAGTTAGGAGAGGGGTCACCTAGCATCCTGAGACCACGAGCTCCATCCTTAGTACTGCTATACCAGTTTAAGTCTGAAATCCCAGCTCTCGGGAGCTGAAAGCTGGATGGTAGGAAGTTCAAGGTCAGCTTCAGTTCAAGACCCGTCTGGGGTACATAAGACCCTGTCTCTAAAACTAGAGCCAGTGAGATGTCTCAGCGGGTGAAGGCACCTGCAGATTAAGCCTGGCAACCTGAGTTCAGTCCTCAGATGGAAGCAGAGAACCAACTCTACAAAGTTGTCCTCCGATGTCCACATGTGTGCTGTGGCACAGGTGCCCCTCCCCCAGCCCCACCGCACGTGCACGCGTGCACATACAAACACGCAGTCATTTTAAATAAAAATGTAATAAACAAAATATATGTGCTCTCTCTCTCTCTCTCTCTTTCTCCTCCCTCACCCCAGTTCCTGTGTGCACTCACCCTTCCTGTTAATTAGATGATGTCAGTACCATGTGTAACACTCTATCAGGCTACTACAAAAGAGTATGAAACACTGTGACTGTCGGTATAATGAAAGAGATGGCAACTAAGTGGCCAAGTGGCAGATAGGGTAGGGATACCCTGGATAGAGGTGGGGGCGTGATTCCATCCCATGAAGAGAGACTTCATAGACTCTGTCACATGGATCAGAGTGGCAGTCAACGGAATTATTTAGCTCTGGAATTTTCCATGTAGTGTTTGCAAACCACTGCAGAGCTCAGGTAACAGAAAGTATAGGAAGTGAAATCATGGCAAAGCGAAACTCTGGGCAGGAAGGAGGTGGTGTGGAAGCTTGGGCTGCCTCCCAGAGAGCTGCTGGGGAGGAACTAGTACTTGATCCAGCAGGTGACAGAGTGTCTACCTGGCCAGTGGGGACAGGGAGAAAAAGGAAGAAGGCAGCCCGTGGGTCACAGTAACCAGGGTGGGGAGTAGATGTGACAGTGAAAAGGGACCAGGCAGGAATAGATGTGAGGACTGTGAGAAGATGCGGGGATATGGAGCTGAGGGGGAGGGGGGCGGTGTCAAGTGGGTGGGAGGGGTCGAGCAGGTGGGAGGTGCCGAGCGGGTGGGAGGGTCTCCGCTGGTGGGAGCACCCAAGTGGGTTGAACTGAGTATCTGTGGTGCCATACAAAGGGAAATACTCGAATCAGAAATGGGAAGTGAAATTAAGGCGTAGATTTTGAGAAGAAACGGGGTGAGAATAGAGAAAGGCCTTGCTTCAGCGAGTCTGAGGTCGAGACCAGGTGAAGCTTTTGATCTGTAGCTTGAGATGTGAGGGAGGCATCAGCTTGGAGCCTGGTTGTGACGGCCAAATGCAGGTGTCAGGAAGGGAGCAGAACATCCCGGGGGAATCCCAGACCTCAGCTGTGCTGGTTAGCACCCGGAGCTGGGCTTGCTCTTGACTGTTGCTTCTCTGGTTGCTCCCAGCCTCAGATTTGCTATGTGGTTTCGTAGGGAGTCTAGATGGAGAATGAACAGGAAGGCATGGTGGAGAGCTAATGAGAGCCATTCACAGGACACAGAGGCAGGCATCAGGGTGTCGGACACAAAGACCCTATAAGATTAAAGCATTTGTCCATTAGTGGGTTGACTGGAGGCTGAATCCTGCAGACTCATGCTTCACCCCAGGATACCTTCTTCCCAGGGGTCTGTATCAGGCCAAGAGCTGAGCTGTGACTGCACATCTCCCCTCCAATCCCATGTCATACCCTGGATCCTGCCCCTTATAGGAGAGTCTCTACTTCCTGAATGAGATCTCCATCTTTAAATCTGCATTTCCCAATTCAATCTTGGCAGGATGGTTTAAGCCATGAGTATATCGGGTGTTGCTGGTGGGTCAGAATTTTAAACACTATACTGCAAATTCTCTACCCAGAAACTTGGAAAGAAAGCAGCGTGCTTAAGGCTGAGCTGTGGGTCATGAGGATTCTCAAGTCTGTCAGAGAGCCTTTCTTGGACTATGGACTCCTTGGGCAATAAATGCTTATAGATGCCTAGAATCAATCCCCCCACACACACACACATACCACACCACACCACACCACACACATACACCCCACATGGAATTGCAGATAGAGCCAGAGCTATTAAAGCCTAGCTATCAAGCTAGTATTAAGACAGCCTGGCACTGACATACGTTACAGAGAGACTGTGATATAGTTAGTGAAAGACAGGTCAGTGGGTTCAATAACGTAGAAAGAGTGATTGCTGATGCTGTCTCAAGACACATGGCAGTTGCAATATGATGAAGGACACAGGAGGAGAAGGTCAGAGGCATTGCAGATATGAAAATCACTGAAAAAAAAAAAGATGTAATTTTTCTTCACTTCAAATCACAGATCCCTGAATTCTATGCATGGACTCCCAGGGATCTGAAAAGGGGTCTTGAAGTTACAAAATCTGGATTCTGTCCTTAGGACGTTCAATTGTAGATGGCGTGAAATACATGAAAATAAATGAAAAGTATCTACCTAGAATTCAAATGTTGACGCCTGATCCCCAAGGACATAATATTGGGAGTATTGGGAGCGAGCCCTTTGGGGGGAGCCTGGTGGGCAAGGTTAGTGCCTCTGGGGAAGGGGGCACATCATCTGAAATGTGCCTGGTCTTAGAAGCTAAGCAGGGTTAGCCCTGGTTAGTACTTGGGTGGTAGAAGAGATATTTGTTCATTTGTCGCGTGGGAATAGAAGATTTTAATGTACAAGTCATCAAGGAGGCGTTCACCAGAGCTCGGATCTGCTGTCCTTCAGCCTCGAGACCTCGACGAGTAAATGTTTGCTGTTTACAACATACTGACTACGGTTGCTGTTACAGCCACTGCAGCAGGCTAAGGCAGGTAGGAGTCCAGGGGTGGATGATGAGTGGGCAACCAGATGGGTTGGGCCGCACGTGGAGGTGCTGGCTGAAAGTTCTTGTTCGCCTTGCTCACCACCAGCTGGCCCAGAGATTAGCAGCAGTGACTTTGTTAGTGTGATACTTGTGGCGAATGCCTTCTTGTAATTAGAAATGGGCTCTTGTTTATTCAATTAGTGCTGCCCAAAGTGAGTTGGCTGGCACTTTTAAAGTTGTTTTTTTTTTTTTTTTTATTGTGTTTGTGCACGAAGAAGAGGCTGTCCGGTCCCCTGGAGCTTCCTGACATGGGTGTGAGGGGTGGGGGTGGGGGAACCAAACTTCTCTGGAAAGCAAGAAGTGCTCTTGACTGCTGAGCCGTTTCTCCAGCTCCGGCTGAACCTTTTGAATCGCTGCAAGCTTCGATGAGTAGGAGCCAAAAACCCCTAAAGCCTTCTCCTCTCCTACAGAACTAGCACCTGGGGCTTCATTCACCTCTCTCCTGAGTCCAGCTACAGAGTTGGAGAGAATCTTGTTTTCCAATACCCACCCTATGCAAAAACAAAGGCATCTTTCAATGTTGTCTAACGCTTAAGAAAATGTTCGCTGTACTGTGCATGAGCGGATCACCTAAAAATTCAGAGAAATGAAGCCTTAAGGGACAGATAATTATATGTTGTGAACTGCTTATTAATGGTGTGCTTGTCAATAAGTCAGTCTGTGCCTTCTGGGAGAACTGTGACTCTCAATGTCAGGCAGTGCAACAGCAGAAGAGTAACTAACTGTTGCCGCAGTGAGCGATCTAGAAATCCAAGATGTTGTGCACTGCCATATTAAGTTAGAAGGATGTGTTACAATGGCAGCTAAGTGTCTAAAACACTTCTTTAGGTCTAAAATCGTTTCTATAGAAAACAAAACAAAACAAAACAAACAAACAGAAACAAACAAACAAAAAAAGCAGAAAAAAACCCAACAGATTTAGGGGGAGGCAAAAGACTGCCCAAGGCCTCAGGGAAAGTTGGGCAGCTAGGGTGTCAATTGCCTAAGGGTAGTTAGTCTGGAGGGGGTCCCAGGAGAGCAAAACTTTGCCCAAATTGCACCCCTCCCCCAGACACAGGGTCTGTCGACTTGGTTCTATCAGGTTGACATGGACAGTTCTTATTTTGGGGGAGTCCAGCCTTAGCACGTGAGGACAGAGGTCCCCTTAGGCTGTTCTGGGCAGAGTTCAGGGCTGGGATCTGGGCAGGAGGTGCTGCCCCCTGGCTGCTGTGCATTACAGGGAATGAAGAGAACTCTCTGCTTCAGAGAACCAGCAGTAATGGATCAGAGTCGGCTTCTTCCTATGAAACCAAGACGCAGGAAATGGAGTGTGACCCAAGGGTGGGTTGGCCTGTAACCCAGACTAGGTGGCCATGGAAGGACTCCAGAAGAGGGGACGGCTAAACAGACATCTGAAACAGAACATCGGGCATAGGTACATGATGCTCTATAGGTTCTATATGCACAATGTATGCATTCTAAACAGCAGTGTAAGTTCTACAGAGAGCAAGAAAGTTGGAAATGGGTCAAGAAACGGTCATGTGGGGAGATCGATACTGTGATATTTGAATGGCCAGGGAAGACTCACTGAGCCAAGACCGAAGGACAGCAGGGAGAGAGGCATCTGCAGATCCTGAGGGAAAGAGACCAGTGAGTGCAAAGGCCCGGACGTGGACAGGGTCCACAACTGTTCAAGACCCACGAGAGTGCCACAGGGTGACCGGCGGTTGGCAGAGGCTGGCGATGGGCGAGGGTCTGATCGTGTCCCGTCCAGTGGACAATTCTGGGAGCTGGATGTTCATTTGGGAAAGTTGGAAATACGTGGGAGCTTAATTTTCCCCCTTCTCCCTTCCTTCCTTCCTTCCTTCCTTCCTTCCTTTCTTTCTTTCTTTCTTTCTTTCTTTCTTTCTTTCTTTCTTTCTTTCTTTCTTTCTTTNCTTTCTTTCTTTCTTTCTTTCTTTCTTTCTTTCTTTCTTTCTTTCTTTCTTTCTTTCTTTCTTTCTTCATTTCTCTTTCTTTTGTTCTCACTTTCTCCCTTCCTTCTTTCTTTCCTTCCTTCCTTCCTTCCTTCCTTCCTTCCTTCCTTCCTTCCTTCCTTCCTTTTTCTTTTTCCTTTATTTTAGAGAGGAGAAACAGAATCTACTATGGCTTAAAGAGATCATTTTGGCTGTTACACTGAGATTTGATTGTGGAGGGGGAAGAGCAGAGGTTTGACTGCAGTAATTTCAGGGAGAGGCCGTGAGTAGCCTGGTCAGAGCAGACGCCTGCGAATGGTGAAATGTATTGCTTAGTAGGCTTTGCTGAGGGATCACATGTGGGAGAAGAAGCGAAGATCCAAGCAGATGCAGAAGCTGTTGGCTGTCCCCACAGAGTGATGGATGGCATTGCCATGAACCAGAGGAGCCGGCGATTAGAATCTTAAGATGGCAAATGGACTGTTAAGAATGTAGGTAGGGAAGCCATATCTCGGGGTCCCTTACACATTATTGCAGTCATCTTCTGTCAGATGTGTGCACTGCAGATTTTTTTCTCCCACCACCATTAGGTTTGCACTGCTTTTAGGTGAAAAAACATTCTTTTTTGAATATTTATAGTACTTTTAAAAAATTAATTATTTTGACTGGAGATATGGATCAGTGGTTAAGAGCACTGACTGCCCTTCCAGAGGTCCTGAGTTCAATTCCCAGCAACCACATGGTGACTCACAACCATCTGTAATAGGATGCTCTCTTCTGAAATGTCTGAAGACCAAATACAGTGTAATCACATATAAATAAAATAAATAAATCTTTGAAAAAATTATTTTATTTATTTTCATTCCAGACCCAGTCTTCCCTCCCACAGTTCTTTATCCAATCCCTCCTCCCCTTTGCCTCTGAGAGGGTGCTCCCCGACCTGGGCATCCCCCTTCCCAGGGGCCTCAAGTCTCTATAGGATTAAGGCCATACTCTCTCACTGAGGCCAAACAAGGCAGCCCTTCCCATGTAGGTGTGATGCTTTTTTGTTTGTTTGAGACAGGGTTTCTCTGTATAGCCCTGGTTGTCCTGGAACTCACTTTGTAGACCAGACTGACCTTGAACTCAGAAATCCGCCTGTCCCTGCCTCCCAAGTGCTGGGATTAAAAGGCTGTGTGCCACCACGCCCGGCTTGGTGTGATGCTTTCTTAAAAACTCTTTTCCTTTCCTGAATTCAGGACTGAGTTAACCCAATTTTTTTCCTGAAAATCTCATGTATTTTTTTAAATGATTAAATTCTTAATATTAAAATAATGGGCTGGAGAGATGGCTCAGGGGTTAAGAGATCTGGCTGTTCCCCCCCCCCCAGAGGACCTGAGTTCAATTCCCACCACTCACATGGCAGCTCACAAACTGTAACTCCAATTCCTGGGGGATCTGACACCCTCAAACAGACATACATATAGGCAACACACAGAAACACACAGAATAAGTAAGTAGATAAGTCTTTAGCATAAGTAAAAGTGACTTTGGTGGGGCCAATGATAGGGTTCCCCAAACCAAGCACCCTGTGCGCTGTGGCTGAGGGAAATCACCAACTGAATAATCACTCCTCCTCTAGCACCCCCACCCCTACCCCTCTTACACCTCCCCCCCACACACACACACCTTGTCAGGTCTGAAACGGTGTCTTTCTGTTTCTACCCCAGGGCAGAACATTTATCTAACCACCTCCACTGTTCAATAAACCCCTGTTGACTGATTGGCTGATAAGAAAAGGCAAGCCAGGTGCAGGAAGCGAAGGTTACCAGATGGACATCACCTTTTCGAGTGTCTTCTTTAGACCTTCTAAGGTCTTGATTTTCTGGGTGTGGCCTTTGGCTCGCCACCAAGATAGGCTCACACCTGGTTCTTTATTTAAAAAGCAATGCCTCTGAATCTCATCTCCGGTCCACTGGATCAGGGTTTTGTGAAATAGAGCCTGCTGCTTTATTTACCCCCCCTTCCATAACAACAATAATAATCTTTGTTGTCTATAATTTACATACAAAAAGTATACCCTCTCTAGTTTGTAGTTTCATGAATGTTTACAAATGTATACAGCCAGGTAACCCCCTAACCCCAGAGAATAAAACATTTCCTAGGTCCCCAGATTACCTTTTATCCATCTGTAGATGCATCCTCAGAAAGCCCTCCTATGACTATCGTTCTGTTTAACTCCTAGCCACCCTTTACAGCCAGCCATTTGTTTCCTGACTCGAGATTTACTCAGCACTTTTTGGCAGCATCTATGTGGCAATACAGATTTGAGTCAGACACAGTCACAGGCTGGTGTAGAGAGTCATCTGACTTTAAAAGGATGGCTGCCTGGCGAAGGCTTTCTGGAGGAGGTGGGGTGTGGCTTTAATTTTGTCAAAGTCTACGTTTAACGACGGTTCTTAAATGCCTTAACCTCCTTTATAGCCTCCTTTATAAAGAAAGAATATGGGGGGGCGGGGGGAAGTGGACCTGTTTAGAAAGGTTCTTTAGGACAACTCCTGTCTGTGTTGTCTGGAAATCTGCAGTTCAGTTCACAGGTTAGCAGGCAGTGGCAGCTCAGTCCACTTGCAAACACTTTATGGATACACCAGCAGTCCAGTTTGGTAGAGTCAGGATGGCAAACACAAATCAGCAGTGGTGGCACAACCTGGCAGAGACAGCCAGGCCTTGGCACGAGTCAGCAGGAAGGGCCAGGAGAAACGACAGGAGAAATTCTCACTCTCTCATTGAAGATCAGTGAACACCTGAGACCCACAAGCATTGCACAGCTAGCTCTATAAGCAAGCCAAGTTCTGCCTTCATAACTCTCCATCAGGTCCTATTTATACCCTCCAAACATCACGTGTCCTCCACAGGTCTTGCCTAAGTGCGTGTATTTATCTCAGCTGACATCATTCTGCCAATCAGCCTGAGTTCTCGAAAGTGGCAAGAAACCGTGGTACACCACCAGAAGTTTTTTGACCCATTTCTCTCTATGGAGTCCCAACAAATGCAGCTCAACTACGAAATATAAGGCGGACCAGTACATGTGTCCTGTTAGCAAAGAATCCTTCATCATGTCCTTTCATGTGCTTGCTTTAGCAGAACATCTCTCTTGTGTCTGTTCCAGCTAAACATTCTTTCATGGGTCTGCCTTAGTCTTTACCTGTGTCCACTTCATTGCAACTCTCCTTCATGTGTTTGCTCCAGCAAAACGCCATCCAACCAACTTTGCAAAGAATCCTTAAGTTTCCATTTCAGTGGGAGCAACGCAGTGAAGTGGAGAAAAATAGTCTCTATTCAAATTAACAAATGGGAAAACAAAGGACGTGGGAGGGGGAACCCCATGGTGCCTCCTCATCTCTGAGGTGGTCCGAGTCAAAAGCAGAAGTCTCCATCCCAAAGTCAGAGGGTGTTGGCTGGTCCTAAACCATTTTCTTCCTCTTCTCTCCCTCCCTCTCCCTCCCTTCCTTCCTTCTTTCTTCCTTTCTTTTTTTTCTTCTTTTTTTGTGGTATGATTTTTGAGACAGGGTTTCTCTGTGTAGCCCTAGGTATCCTAGAACTCACCCTGTAAACCAGGCCGGCCTGCAACTTAGAGATCTGCCTGTGCCTGCTTCCCGGGTACGCCACCACCATCTGGCCCTGGAACCATTTTCTAATGCTGTGCTGCCTCTCTGGCATCACCAAGGACAGCATCTGCAGAGGGCAGCCTGCGGTGTCTCAGGGATAGGTGTCAGTCCTGCTTGCTTTGAGCAGAGGAGCAGGAGACCCATGTAAGCAGTACCTGGTATTCTGTGAACATCTCAAAGAGACCTCATGGGTGTGCTGGTTGTGTCAACTCTACACACAAACTAGGATTATCTAATCTCCCACTGAGAAAACGCTTTCTTAAGACCTAGCTGTAGGGCATTTTCCTAATTAGTTATTGTAGGTGATACCATCCCTGAACTGGTGTCCTGGATTCTATATTCTATAGGCTGAGCAAGCCAGGGGAAGCAAGCCAGTATGCAGCACCCCTCCATAGCTGATACATCAGCTCCTGCTTCCAGGTTCCTGCCCTGTTAGAGTTCCTGTCCTGACTTCCTTTGGTGATGAACAATGATATGGAAATATAAGCAGAAAAAAACCATTTCCCCCCTAATTTAGTTTTTGGTCATGGTGTTTTTATTGAAGCAATAGATACCATAAGACACTGGGTCACTTAGAAACCCATACCCTTTTGCTCCTGGGCAACCTCTCTAGAGTCATCCCCCAGTCCCTAGGCTTATCAATACATTTTCTGTATTTCATTCTCTCCAGTGAGGTGGTAAATGGTGTGAACTGAATCTGGTCTGCTACAGCCATGCTTTATATATCTGCTCTGTAACATTCTCTAGAACATTCGGGTGGTTTTGATGAGCTGCTCTATTTTAAGTAGCACGTGTAAAATAGCAAACTCCCCTGGGAGTAGCTTCATTGGTAGGTTAGAGATTTTTACAACTCAGGGTACGAGCCTGTTATATCTTTTTTGGGGGAGGGCTGGGGGGGGGAGATGCTGAATACATGGTGGAAATTGGCAGGTTCTCCCTTAGTCACATAGAGTAAATGACAAGGAGGGGTGTGATTTATCAGCTCAGTAATAAAAGCTTTCCTTTCTCACCAAGTGTTGATTGAAAGGAGAGACCATCTCAGACTGGGAGTCAGAGAAGGGATGCTCTGAGATCCCGACAGGGGCACCCAGTTCCTGTTTATTGCTGGAGTGTGGCTTTCCCCGCATTACATCGAGCCACAGCCCTCTGACTTTAAAGACCGTGGCAACATTGCCATTATCCTTGTCCTCTGGGCTTCTAGGTGGACTGAATTCTCCTGCTTTGTTGTGGGGGAGGATTTACAGTGACCCCAAAGAGCAGGCACGAATGTGCAAATGCCTTTAAAATAGGTGCCTTCTGGCTAACGTACTCTGGACTAGCCCGTCTCTGATATTTGTATAACTCAGATTTGGCACTGGCAGCACTTTAAGGTCCAGACATCTTTCCATTTGGAGATGTAGTGAAACTTAGAGGTAGTTTTAGTTGCTTCCTTAAAACCCTCCTGTTGCACACACACACACACGGTTATTATTAAGATTATTATTCATAGACTGGTGAGATGGCTCAGTGGGTAAGAGCACCCAACTGCTCTTCCGAAGGTCCAGAGTTCAAATCCCAGCAACCACATGGTGGCTCACAACCATCCTTAACAAGATCTGATGCCCTCTTCTGGTGTGTCTGAAGACAGCTACAGTGTACTTACATATAGTAAATAAATAAATCTTAAAAAAAAAGATTATTATTCATGAACTAATTTATTAGCCCATGACTTATGGAATAATTCAACATACCCATTTTCCAGTCCAACATGCCTAGCCTTCTCTTTCCTGTCATCGGAATCCTCATTGTTGTGGTTAAATGTTAGCACTTCCAAAGCACTAGACTCTGGCTATGCCAGTGTTGTGCTGGTTAACGGCATGACACATCCAGTTGGTTTCTCTACTGTCGAGATTCCCACTGTTCTGACTTCCAAGTTGTCCTTACCAAATGAGTGAACTCAAAGCAATCGGAACCTGAATGACCTCAGGGTGTGTGTGTGTGTGTGTGTGTGAGAGAGAGACAGAGAGAGAGAGAGAGAGAGAGAGAGAGAGAGAGAGAGAGAGAGAGAGAGAATCAATACAGTAGAAACATGGGCCAGATGGCTGTGTGTACCATGAGCCATGCACTCAGTAAAAAAATGGTTGCCATTCTGTTATAACTTGTAAATATCTCACTCTCCATCAGTTAATTACATGTCCCCATCAAACCACTGAAATACCAGCTTTGAGCATCTGTTAAGTCGTGACTATCCCTACAAGTTGCCAAATAGATCTTGGATAGAATTGTATTTACTTCCATTTAACAGAAGCCAGGTTTGTGACTGTCCTGATACAAGGCTGGACTCACACAACTTTGTTATTCTTTTTATTATTATTTTTTAGACTGGTCTCATGAAACTCACTGTGTACTCCAGTCTGGCTTAGGACTCACAGGGATCCTCCTGCCTCAGCCTTCCAAGGGCTTAGATTAGAAGCATGCATCACTCTGTCTGTCTTCTTGGTTGTCTTAAAAAAAAACAAACAATAAAACATCAAAACTCTTTTTTTTTTTGTTTACAGTATCAAAACAAAACAAAAGAGCAACAACAAAACATTCCAGGACTGGAGAGGTGGCTTTTCCAGAGGACCCAGGTTCTAGTCCCTGTACCCACATGACTGCTTACAATTGTAATTCTCCTGGCATCTGTGGGTACCAGGCACACATGTAGTGTACAGACATACATGCAGGAAAAGCAGCCAAACACATACAACACAAAAACAAAACAAAACTTCAGAGAACTTGAAAAAAAGTCTCTCATGACATTTTTCTTTAATATCCCCCAAATAACCGAATTGTGCCACATTCCTCTGGGTACTGCAGAGGGAACAGCCAGTGATACAGTCAGTGTACAGACCTCCTGCCAGAGGGTGAGTGGCTTATCAGCAGTAGGTGCAGATGCCAGGCCTGCCTCCACAGGGAGCGGTGAAGGTGCGTGGCTGGCTGGATCCTAGCAGCAGGGGCTTCTGGGATGATGGATGAAGGTGCTGGTGAAATGTCTGGAGAAGATCTTGTGAGGCTTAAGGACAGACTTTCATCTTGAATCTGCACAGAGACCCAGGTCAGATTTCTAACTTCGCTGTAAGGGTCAAAGAAAAAGAGCATTTTTTCTTAAAGCCACTAGTGTCATTGGTAAGCTGGTACAGCAGCTGTGAGAACCCAAGGCACACTGTTTCCTGTTTCTCAGAGGAGGTGCCAGTGCTTGGGAGCATTCACACCAGGAAATGGCAGTGATGCAGAGCCCTGTGCTACGAGGACCTTCACAACCCAGCTGCAGATGCAGGTGCATACATAGAGCAAGGGAGGCCCCAGGCAAACTGGAGACGATGTGAAGAGTGGGTTTGTCTGTGGTCAGTAGACTCAAAGTGAAAGGGTGGGCTTCTCTTCAGCAGGAGGTGAGGGAAGCAACCCAGGACTCCTGCTGGAGTAGCAGACCAAAGGCCAACTGACTGAGTGGCCCATGAGCACCAGATCCTGGAAAGGCGAGCACTCCAGGGTGAGTTGTAGATGAGCCACGCCTGGAATCAAGTCACTGAACAGCACGCAAGCCTCTCATTTCACGATCTGCACTCCTCTCGCCAGGCCAGCTCTCCTTGAGGTGGCCAAAGCCACAGTCTGCTGACACAAGACTGTGTGGCTGTCCTTGGAACAGTCCCGCTCAGGAGATGATCAAGCAGGGCCCCCCAAAATCAGAAGGCACGTGTGTGATGTGTACGAAATTATGTGTGGTACATATGCTTTTGTCCTCTTGCCTACCCCAGTTCTTTGCTAACAGAACATGGAACCTGAGTTTGCTACAGAAGAGCCCTTAGGTTCAAGGACAGTGGGTCCTTCCCCAAACCCAGGTCTAAACTGTGATTGGGCTAAATTGAGCCGGGCACTTTGCCTAGGACTGTTATTCCTCATCCCCGCCTTTGCTGTTAGGATTCTGACATGGAGATTCTATGTGGGACACATTTTTGCATCCTGACAAAAGCCGTGGATTTTCTATTCTCGTCCCTTCCCTATCTCTTTCTTAGAATGTAGTTGCTTGACGATGACGAGATGCTTGGAACTGCAGTAGCCATCTTGCTACCGTGAAGCAACGTGCTGAGCGTGACTGAGGGGAGAGACAGGAAGTCTCTCCAGGCTCCCGCCTTGAGCTGCCACTGAACGTGTCCTTGTTCCAGATAATTCAATGCCTTTAGTGTTGCGACCGGCTTGAGGTATCTTTCAGACACGCAGCCAGACACATTCTGACAGGACTGTAAGAGTGGAGGGAGGCCTGCTACATCTCCAGGCTCTGAGGAGAAGCCTCGGAAGGCAGCATGCTGGCTCACACCCCTCTGACTCTATCTTCAGACAGAGTGGGTCAAGTTGTCCCCTCTCTATCAGGTCACCGTGACCCTGCTTCCATGATCACATGTGTTCTCTGCCTCTTCCTGCTCTGGATAATCCTCCTGTCTCAAGGAGAGCCAACCTAGACTCTGTCTGCAACATTTTTTTAAATTAAAAAAAAATGTTATTTATTTTACATGTGTGTATGTGGCACATGCGTATGGAGGTCAGAGGGTAACTTGTGGGCAGGTTCTTGCCTTCTGCTCTGTGGGTCCCAGGGACCTAACTTAGGTCACCAGGTTTGGCAGCAACTACCGTTCCTCGCTGAGCCGTCTCACAAGCTCTACAATTGTAAAAGTGCAATTTATTTACCACGTGTCTTTGAGTGTGCATTTATGCGATGGTCAGAAGGGGATTTGGTTTTTTTTTTTTTAAAGACGTTTTATTGGTTCTTTGTGAATTTCACATCATGCACAACGATCTCACTCATCTCTCCTCTTCGTATCCACCCTCCATCCTTCCTACCCATTCCCCAAAAGAAAATAAGATGGAATAAAAGAAAGAGTCATTCTGGAAGTTGCAGTGTGTCACAGTGTGTCCCATGGTCTGCCCTTTGTCCACACGTCTTTACTTGCACATGTTCACTGCAATGAGTCATTGGTGTGGTTTGAGGCCTCCGGCTTCGACTACAACATCAACACTGAACCCCCCACTGAGATTCCTCTCCTGCTGTTGACCCGTGTCTTGGAGATTATGCAGCTTTGGGGTCTGCAGGACCTGCTTTTACACAAGCTCCAGCAGATCATCAATGGGGTAGATGATGGGGGTGGGCCAACTCAAAGCTCTGGATCTGGGCCTGGAAGGTAAGCTGTGCCTTCATCACCAGGGCGAGCTCGCCACCGTTGTCCTGGCTAGCTCACCCAAGGCCGAAGCCAGCTAGGGACGGGGTCAGCTTTCCTGATTTCAGGTCCTCGGGGTTAGCTCACCACCTTCCACCCCTCATGCCTTTGCCACCAGGGTCAGCTCTACCGTGCTGTGTGCTGCGTGCTGCACAGGTGAGGAGCAGAGCTTGCTCTCCTGAGTGCTGCAGCCAGCGAGGGGCGGGGCCCGCTCTCTCACTTTCCCTGACTTCCTTTGCAGTTCATCCTCCTGCCAAAGGTGAGGGATAGGAGGCGGGAGGTGGAGGGGGGCATCTCTCCCTCGCCGTGTGGGGCTGCCAAGGTCTGCTCTACTGTGCCGCCCAGGCAAGGGGCTGTGCCAGTTTAGCCCAAGTGCTTCAGCTGGCAGTCCGGACCAGGAACATCTGCATGACCTTTGGTGCTAAAACAGGCCTGGAACATCCCGGCTGCCATAGGACCACGAATCCAGACATGGCTCCCAGCAGCAGCCTGGGCCTCAATGTGCCCAGGGCCCCAGGATGGCAGCGCAGACAACTCACATCTGCATGCACTCCAAGGGCAGCACAGCCTGCAGATATTCACATAGTCTCTAGTGGCAGCCCAGACCTTTAGTGGTAACTCGGGCCACAGACATCGACACAGACCCCAGCAGCAGCAGGACCACAGGCCCAGACATGGCCCTTCGTGGCAGCCCAGGCCAGGACCTCACCAGGGCCTCCTCACGTCTGCCTGTTCGTCACTCCCGTCGGCTCTCCAATTACTTTCCCCATGTCCTTTCCCATCTCTCCCCCGCGTGCTCTGGTGTCCCCAACTCTCCTCCACACATTTGTCCATTGTCCCCTTGGCAGGAGCTTGGGGAACAGGAACTTGGGTGTCTTATTTCCAGCTGGGCTGCCAGAGTGGCCACAGTGGGCAATTGGGTATTTTTTTTCTTTCTGGCTACCACAGGCTGGCTGGTCAGCCCCTGGTTTCTGTTTTTTGTTTGTTGTTGTTGTTGTTTGGTTTGTTTGGTTTTTTTGTTTTGTTTTTTGTTTTGCTTTTGAGACAGGGTCTCTCTATGTAGTCCTGTGTAGACCAGGCTGGCCTCAAACTCACAGAGATACACCTGCCTCTGCCTTCTGAATACTCCACTAAAGGCATGTACCACTCCTGACCTTCAGGGGACAACTGGCGAGAGTGAGTTCTTTTTCCTCCTGCGTTGGGGCATGGTCTCGCTTACTCTTCTGCTGCTGTGCTACGTCTGCAAGACTCTGACCCATTCCCCATCTCTAGCCGTATCAATGCTGGGGCTATAGAAGTGAACATGATGTCTTTGTCGCTGTTCCTTTGCTGTCAAAAGACACCATCACCAAGACCACTCTTCTGAGAGAAAGCATTTAACTGGGGGTCTGCTTACAGTTTCAGAGGTTAGCCCATGATCATCATGGTTGGGAGCATGGTGGCAGGCATGGCAGAGGTAGGTGCTGGAGAATTAGCTGAGAGCTACATCCTGACCCACAGGAAGAGAGAGCGAGACTGGGCTTGGCATGGGCTTTTGAAACCTCAAAGCCCACCCCCAATGACACACTTCTTCCACCAGAGCCATAGTCCTAATCCTTGTAAACCTTTTAAACAGTTCCATCCCTGGTGACCAAGCATTTAAATATATGAACTTTTGGGGACCTTTCTCATTCAAACCACCACACACAGGTCCCAGGGGTTGGACTCAGGATGTCCTGGTTATATGACAAGTGCTTTGACCCACTAAGCTATCTCACATATACCCTGCAACTTTTTTTTTTTGTTGTTGTTGTTGTTTTTCGAGACAGGGTTTCTCTGGGTAGCCCTGGCTGTCCTGGAACTCACTCTGTAGACCAGGCTGGCCTTGAACTCAGAAATCTGCCTGCCTCTGCCACCCAAGTGCTGGGATTAAAGGTGTGCGCCACCACGCCTGGTTTATACCCTGCAGCTTAATTTCCATGGCTAACTAAACATGACATCTTCATAAATAGTGTGTCCTGGCCACAGATCCCAGGCAGCTGGGTGTGAGCACCTCTGAGGTCTAGCATCCCTCATGCTGTACATGTCTAAGGTTTAAATGAGATCCTGCACACATGCCGGTACCCAGCTGGTGCTCAACAGGCGCTTTCTATCCTCCTGTCTCCCTGAGCCTGACACACAGCAGATACATGTAGTAGCTATTCATTCCATGAAGAACTGGTCCCAATGTCTCCTCTTTTGCATGGTCTATATGGTTGTTGAACCATGACCTCACACTCACGATCCTTCTGCAGTGGCCTTCAAAGTTCTGGGATTACAGGCATGCAGCACTGTTCCAGCCAAAATCAAGGTATGAAAGCTTTCAACAAAATTTCTGTGTTTTAGAATCTAGTTGTGTGTGTGTGTGTGTGTGTGTGTGTGTGTGTGTGTGTGAATGAGTGAAGGTCTGTGCATATGAGTGCTCTTGGAGGCAGGAAGAGAGCGTCTTATCCCCTGGAACTGGAGTTACAGGTGACTGTGACTCACCCAGTGTCAGTGCTGAGAACTAAACTCAGATTCTGCAAGAACAACAGAAGCTCTTAACCACTGAGCCATCTCCCTGGCCCCAGAACTACCCCAAATTTTGCAGGGAAAGGATGAACTTGGGCCATCTGGGTGTTAATGTTTTAGATGGAATGGTTAACCATGATATTGGAGATTAATTTTAAATATTCAAATGTACACACACCAAGTAGGATTAAGATATAGTAAACAGATACCGAGCTGGTGTCCAGGCTTACGTGTCGGATCTCACTTCCCAAATCTTGGGTCACTCACTCTTGAAATACACATCGCTGCAGCCCGAGGGAGCTCACACGGCCTGCAGACAGGTCAGCACGGAGAGGACGAACAGCAAGCCTGGATCTGTCATCTTCCAAGCCTTAGGGCCATCCTGACTGACTCAGCGTGGAGCAGAGCCACGCCCCCAGCCATCCTGACTGACTCAGCGTGGAGCAGAGCCACGCCCCCAGCCATCCTGACTGACTCAGCGTGGAGCAGCACCAAGCCCCCCAGCCAAGCCCCATGAAAGTCTTGTGAATGGGCGTGGCAGGTATACTCGACACCATGTTAGCCTAAGAGCAACACGGTTAGTTGCTAATGTGCCTCAAACATCTCACCTTCAGATGGCTTTGGAGCTCATGCGAGGTCCCTGCACAGGACAGCCGGGCAGAGACTGAAAGGGACCTGGGAGTCAACACAGAACTTACCCAAACACCAAATTCTCAGTACCGGGGAGATATTACCCTAGGGTCCCTGAGCAGGATGGGAAGGGCACTGCCTCTATATCAGGCAGACAGAAGCAGGCGTCTCTGCAGGCGTGGCTTTTAAAAAGGAGAGGGGAAGTCTGTGCGAGGTGAGCTGGTAAGTCCTGATGGGACATGTATGTCCTGTGGCCAAAACATGAACTTTGATAGCTGGACCTTGCTGCTCAGTCCCGGGAATGAGTCAGACATAAGGAAGTAGCCAAATAAGGAGATGGACCCCAGTGACTAGCTTCAGGAATGTGGAAGTGCCGAAATAAGGGAATCAAATGGTTTAGCAAGGGAGAGGGAACGAGGGGGAGGGTAAGACCTTTGGGTGCCATGTTTGTCATGCTTGGGAGACACTGTAACCAAGGGTCAGCTGTGCTCTTAAATTGGTGTGTGACAGAGAAGTGTAATGTTCTGGACTGTAATGGCTATTCCTGGTTGTCAACTTGACTATATCTGAATAAACTACAATCTGGAATTAGAGGGCTCACCTGTGATCCAGATCTTGAGGCTGGGAGACACAAGTTTCCTACCTGGTACTTGGGATGGACATTTTGAGGCATAGTAGCCATGAAAAGCCTAGGCCCAGGCAAGGTAGTACACACCTTTAATCCTTTAGTCAGGAGACTGAGGCAAGGAGATCTCTGAATAACGGTCAGCCAGGGACAAAGCAAGTCTCAGATCCAGGTATGGTGGCATACACCTTTATTTTATTTTATTTTATTTTATTTTTTAAGATTTATTTATTTTATTTATATGAGTACACTGTAGCTGTCTTCAGACACACCAGAAGAGGGCGTCAGATCTCATTATGGGTGGTTGTAAGTCACTATGTGGTTGCTGGGGATTGAACTTGGGACCTCTGGAAGAGCAGTCAGTGCTCTAACCCGCTGAGCCATCTCTCCAGCCCCAGCATACACCTTTAATCTGGTCCACACCTTCTGTGGAGGCCTACATAAGGACATTGGAAGAAGGGAGACTTGCTCTCTGCTTGCTTGCATTTACTGTGGGGATCTACTTCTACAGAAGACCAGCTGAAGCCTCGTGGGACTGAGCAACTACTAGATCCTTAAACTTCCCATGCACAGCTGACCAATGTTGGGTTAGTTGGACTACAGACTGTAAGTCATCACAATAAATTCCCTCAATAGAGAGAGACATTGCATAAGTTCTGTGACTCTAGAGAACCTGACTAATAAATACATGGACCAAATGGCCACTTTACAGGGATGTCTGAGTTGGCTGTAGGCATTGACTGGCTTTGTGAAGTGAAAGGGAGGGAAGGTTCCAGAGACTATTCTTTTGCAACGCATACAGACAGACAGACAGACAGACACACAGCAGACACACTAGGCTAACTTTCACCAAGCAGGGAGCTGGATAGAGATTTCTAGGCCAAGAGAATTATGTCTCACCAATCCTGAGTTCACGTGAGGTGAGATGTCATTCAGCGGCCACCCTGAGGACACTTTAATAGGTCTACAGAGAAGAGCACGCAGAAGCCCCTGAGACAGGTACTAGGAACGAGGGTATGGAGGTTTGAATAGGTTTGACCCCCACAGACTCATGTGTTTGAATCTTCGGCCCCATAGGGAGTGGCACTATGAGGAGATGTGGCCTTGTTGGAGGAAGTGTGTCATTGTGGGTGGGCTTTGAGGGCTTCTATGTTCAAGCTACATCCAGGGGCAGTCCCTTTCTGCTGCCTGCAGATCAGAATGTAGAATTTCGGCTCTGTCTCCAGCACCACGCCTGCCTGGATGCTGCCATAAGTTCCACCATAATGAACTAAACTTTTGAAGCTGTAAACCAGTCCAGTGAGATGTTTTCCTTTATAAGAGTTGCCTTGGTCATGGTGTCCCTTCACAGCAATGGAACCCTAAGGCAGAAGTTGGTACCCAGGACTGGGTTATTGCTGTGATAGGTCTGACCATGTGCTTATTTGGAGGAATGCTGACTTTGGGACTCTGGATTAGGAAAGCAGTGGAATGCTTTAAGCGCTGCTTAATGGGCCATCCTAGTAGAAACATGGAAGACAGCGGTGCTGAGGGAGATTTGAACTGTGGAGGCCTGGCTCAAGAGGTTTCAGAGGAGAAGAATTTTAGTTTGTTGCCTAGAAATAGTTCTTAGGAGGGATATTTCCGTAAGAACGTGACTGCTTTTTGCCCTTGTCCAAAGAGTCTGCTGAGGCTAAGGTGAAGAGATTTAGATTAATTGCATTGGAAAAGGAATTCTCAAAACAACCTAGTGTAGGCTTGACCTGTGGTTCACTCTTATGACGAGCATTAAGAGAGCATTTTGATGAGATGAAGAAAGCTGAGCAAGGAAAAATACAAGATGTATGGTTTCTAGTGTAGGCTGATTCTTTAAAAACCTACTTTGATAAGGGTTCTCAGTGCTTTGACCCCCTTCTAGCCCACCGTCCAAAGGTAGAGGGAAAGATGGCGAATAGTACAAGGGGGTGTGGCCTGTTCAGAAGCAGTTCTTTGGGGGCGATTCCAATCTCTGTTTGTCAGGATGACAACAGTCCAGTTTAAAAGTGTCACCGAACACAAATTAGCAACTGTGGCATGATCCAGCAGAAACTAAATGCCTGGAGTTCTGTGCTATGCCTCTCTCAGTGAAGACCAGCGAAGACAGGAAACCAAGGAAGAGCTGGACAGCTAGCTATGCAAGCCCGTCACTGTCTGTTGAGTCCTACTTACACCCTCTCCAAACATCAAGTGTTCTCTCTTGGGTCCAGCCTCAGTAAAACATCACAGGAGTCTGCGTCACATGACACAACCAGAAATTTCCACTTTATTCAAGAGTTAAAGGGTACCAGGAAGTACAATAAAGCTAAATCCATTGTTCAAGGAGATAAACAGATTAAAGATATTAAATGGAATTAAGGGAGTGGCGACCTCAGGAAGTACCCATCCAGCTAAGTTTCCATCTTATGACAGGGAATTTTTTAAAAAAGCTCAGGTCCAGGCTTGGTGGTACAGACCTTGAATCCCAGCACTCAGGAAACAGGCCTGCAGAGCTCTGAGTTCAAGCCCAGTCTGGTCTAAAGCTATTGAAAATATAATTAAATAGGAGGGCCATGTTCCAGCCCCAACAAGCGACAGAACCTGGCAGCTTCGGCCATGTGGTTCTAGCTTTAGAGTCGAGGATAGAAGAAAGGGGCTATGAAGTCTCCCTCCACGACTAAGGGAAGTCAGAGGCCAGGCATGTAGCAGGGGTGGCCCTGCAATGGAGGCCCGGAAAGGTCACTGTGTGAAGCTGTGAAGGTAAAGCCTGGGTTTCCTTGGAGACCCTAAGATGCTGGAGATGTCAGAGCTCTGGGATGCCAGCCAAAGAGAGCTGCTAACAGGGAGTAGGACCAGCCCACGAGGAAGAAGTGTGTTGTCGTCAACAAAGCAGAAAACAGTTGGTATCTGAAGAGTTTTGGCTTCAGACATGGAGATTCAGAGCTTGAAGCCTGCCCAGCTGGTTTTCCATCTTGCTTTGGTCCAGCATTTCCTCACTAGGCTCCATTTTCTCCTTTATGGAATTGGTAATGTATATCCTTTGCCATTATATGTTGGAAGTATGTGATCTGCTTTTCCATTTTGAGTTTATAAGCGATTACAGTTAAGAATTTGTGAAAAAAAAAAAGAATTTACATGAATCTCAGAAAAGATTTTGAACTTTGGACTTTTGAACATTGTTGAGGCTGTGATAGACTATGAGGACTTCAGAAGTTGTACCAAATGAATTTCTGCATTATGCTGTGGCAACAAATCTATGGGAGCCAGGGAGTGGAATGTGGTGGTTTGAATAGTTACGGCCCACTCATGTGTTTGAATGTTTGGCCCACAAGGAGTGGCACTATTAGGATGTGTGGCCTTATTGAAGTAGGTGTGGCCTTATTGGATAAAGTAGGTGTGACCTTATAGGATAAAGTATGTCACTGTGGGGTGGGCTTTGAGGGCTTCTAGGCTCAAGCTACATCCAGTGACAGTCCCCTTCTGCTGCCTGTGGATCAAGATGTAGAACTCTCGGCTCCTCCAGTACCATGTCTGCCTGGATGCTGCCATGCCTCCCACCATGACAATAATGGACTAAACCTCTGAACCTGTAAGCCAGTCCCAATGAAATGTGTTCCTTTTTTAAGAGTTGCTTTTGAGGGCAGGCTGGGGGAAATGCTGGGGAGATGGTTCAGTGGTTAGGGGCACAGACTGCTCTTCCAGAGGACTGGGGTTCAATTCCCAGTACCCACATGGTGGTCCAGTTCCAGAGAATCTGACTCCCCTACACATGCAGGGAAAATACCAATGCACATAAAAAAAATAATAATAATTTAAAAAGAGTTGCCTTGGTCATGATGTCTCTTCACAGCAATGAAACTCTTACTAAGACACAGTCAGAACATGGCTAAGTGCCCATGCTTACCTGGGTATGCTTCAGAGCTAGAACTTCAACTGGAATTCTTCTCATGTGCAGTGTTGTGGGCATACAGTGCACAAAGGAAGCTGAAGAAGGTTGCGGGATCTCAGATGCACCTAGGGGGGCACCTGAGAACTGTGGGCTTGGAAGGAACCGCAAAGGAACTTTCTTCCCCCATTTCTTCTTACACACGGGTTTGCTGCCTGCAGCACACAGCATTGGTCAGGTGCCACACCCACTCCAGTGAAGCCTACTTGACAGGGCCGAGAGGCCTGGAAGCGCTCACGAGGCAAAGAGTTTCAAGGAAACTCAGCCTCCTGGAGCCTTGGCATTTCAATAACCCATATACTCAAACCCTATCCACCTGTTAGTATGGTATATGCTCTCTTTCAGTATTATAAGTGCCTTTAAAGATTGAATTTTATCATAGGTGAGCCTCCACCAGTGTTCCAACGTCCTAAAATATCCTTAAAGCCGAGGAGCTTGGAATTCAGTAGGATTCAGTGAAAAGGTTAGCTATTCATTAACATTCAAATTTACTTCTAGTAAAGACCTGTGAAACTAATTAGGCATTACAAAGAACAGAACCAGAATAGCTCAGGGCTAGTCTGCAGAAGTGTTTACTCAGGACAGGGAATACACATTGGCCTGTGGGTTTTAAATTCCCCTGAAACAGTTTTTTTTTTTTTTTTTTTTTTTTTCTCACTAGGCCCAAAGGAATAGCATAATCAAGCATTTACTGGGAATCCCTGGTGGTGGGGTTTAACTATTGACTAGCTTTACACCTGGCTTCCTCCTTAAGCTGCCTGGTCCCCTGCCATCCTTTGTTGTATGCAATCCTTTGTTTTGTGTCCTGCCTGGCTTTTCTTGTTTGTTCTGTATAAGATGTTTGATGCTCTGTTTAGTAAAATACACTCAGATTCTACACGCTCTCTCGTGTGGACACTGTCCAATTCCCATCCGACTCCTTAGCCCATCTACCACAGAGACCCGCTCCACGCAGATGAGAGACCTGAAAAGGAGTTAGTCTGCGGCAGTCAGGGTCTTCTCTGGCTCTGCTTGTGTTGAAGCCACGCTACCCGAATGACCTAGGTCACTTGCTACACTCTTGCCTGACCCTGCTGGTCATCCTCTCAGGCCTGTGACGTCAGACTTCTCACTGTCCTGGCAACCATGGAGACAGAAATGAAGCTGTTTGAAAGAGACACCGTGCCTCTCCTTTTGTGATCAGAGTATTGAAACTGGAAGTAGAATTTCCCCCCAGAAACTCTTTCTGGGAAAAGGAATAGGCTGGGTCCTTTGCCAGGCAGAGGGAGAGCTTTTCTCTCAAAAAGGACCACACAGTTCTGACTCATTAGACTGCCTTGCAGAACAGACTGGAGCTCAGACTGTGAGTGTACTAGGGTGTGTGGCAGTTTGACTACTTAGTTATTCATGTCTTTTGCCCTCCATTTAAACCCTGACCTTATGTTAGTGCCCAGAAGGTAGAGCTAGGACCGGAGACCTTTTCCCAGTGAGGCCACATTGAGTAAATCTCTTTTCTTTGATGTCTCACTATTTCGAGTTTGTTGGATTGGCTATTGTCTGAATCTGACTTGGCAGGGCTGCCAGGGCCAGGCTCGGACCCTAACAACTCTGGTAACATCATAGATTATCATGTCCCTTCAAATTCATGCCCACCTGGGACCACAGAGTCTAATTTTAATTGAAAATGCGATCAAACAGTGGTGGCGCACGCCTCTAATCCCAGTGCTTGGGAGGCAGAGGCAGGCGGATCTCTCTGAGTTCCAGGAGAGGCTACACAGAGAAACCCTGTCTTAAAAAAACTAAAGAGAGGGAGGGAGAGAGACAGAGAGAGAGACCCAGAGAGAGTGAGACACACACACACACACACACACACAGAGAGAGAGAGAGAGAGAGAGAGAGAGAGAGAGAGAGAGAGAGAGAGAATATGGTCTTTGCTCATATTCTTAATTACAGCAATGTCAGTTGGGGTTGGGGTGGGTCCACCGAGCACCGTGTATTTGACAGTATGGCTGAGGACACAGCAGTGGACACGGAGAAGGTCACATGGCCATGGAAGCAGATGGAGGGATGCAACCAAGGGTTGGGGGCATAAGACCCCAGAACTATGCTGGCCTGGTGTCTTAGGGTTTTATCTGTGAACAGACACCATGACCAAGGCAACTCTTATAACTAAAAGCATTTCATTGGGGCTGGCTTACAGTTTCAGAGGGTCAGTTCGTTATTATCATAGAAGGAAGCATGGCAGTGTGCTGGCAGGTGCAATGATGGAAGAGCTGAGAGTTCTACGTCTTGATCTCCTACAGGAGATTCTCTTCTGTAGGCAGCTAGGAGGCGCTCTTCCACACTGAGAGGAGCCTGACCATGGAGTCTCAAAGCCCACCCCCACAGTGAAGCACTTCCAACAACGCCACACCTCTTCCAGTAAGGCCACACCTCCTAATAGTGCCAACTCGCTGTGGGCCAAGCATTCAAACACGGGAATGGTCTATGGGGGCCAACCCTATTCAAACTACCACACCTGGTGACGTTGTTTACTTAAAACTATCCGCGTGGCACAGCTCAGTAGAGTAGTGTGTTGTGGACTATCTGAGGCAGACAGCCGCCATCATCTGGAGTTCTGCTATGTCTGTTCACGGAAGGCCATCACAACTGGGCCCGCTGACTTTGTGCCTCTCCTCACAGGTCATAAGAGCCTCCTTGAGAGCTCAGCTGTCTTCTCAGCCAGCTGCTCAGAATTCTGCCCCAACTGCATGAGATCTTCCGGGAGGTGTTAGAAGATACAGGTGTTGAAGGATGCCTTGAAGGGGAATTCCGTCCACACAGCCCTGGGGAAGTCATTATCGAGAAGTGAGAAAAGCCTCTTTGCTAACTCCTGACCCAACCTTTGGCTAACACTTTGGTCCCACTGACCCTCAGGCACATATGGTACTGACAGGAGAGCTTTAGCTAACATGCTTTGTTCTACTTCAGAAACGGTAAGGCTTTCTGCTCTCCAATCAATTAGAGACACCGTAGTGACACAATTGTACCCTGATCTTATTAAAAGTGCATATCCTCTCATGCTTGCTGACAGCCATCACAGCTCCATCAATGGGATGTACCAAACTTGTGGGTTTTTATCTTTATCACCCTCCTGCTCACTCAGCTCAAGACTACCTCCAGACTTGTAATCACGAGAGCGCATGCCTGCAGCTGGGTCTGCGTGACTCCATAAAAACTTCAAATTCACAGAGAACTCGTCCGCTCTCCTTCCCTTGAGTGAGTCCGGCGACAACAATCCCTGCAGGGTACAGACCTTCCAGTGTGGCCCCTGCGAGGCTGTGTGTTCTTGCCCATAATCCCTTGCACACTGCTCTGTGAGTGAGGCTAAAGCTGTCATTGGTACCCCCCCCCCCAATCAAGCTTTGGTGGAATCATGCCTGTGCCTTGGTTTGTCACCGGGGCCTTGGGAAGAGAGAGGGGTAGATGTTGTTTTCATATCTCCCAAGAAAGGAATTTTAGCAACCCCACAAGAGGATGAGCAATGTCCAAAGAATCCAGGGTCTGAAGGAGGAGAAGGCCCACGGGAGCACTCAGACAAGGCTTTGAACACCCGACCATGGGAGGGACGGTCACCCTTACTCAGAGGGGTCTGCTCTCAGATGAAGCCACCAACTGCTGACAACTAGTGAGTTCCCTCTGCCTGGGGGTGGGTGGTGGGTGGTAGGTGGGTTGATGACTCGGTCAATATTCTCAGCTTCCCCTTAGAGGCTGACTCGCAGAGAGGGTCAAGGAACTCATGGTGGGATGTGAAGTAGGAGAGATGTGTTAAGGTGGAGAAGGAATTTGCCCACTGTGACTCAGATGTCCTCACACTGTCCTCACCATCTTCCTGCTGTCACTCTAAATGCTAGGAGAGAGAGGTGCTGGGAACATTGATTGTCCTGCTCTCCTGAAACTCATCCAGGCCCGTCTGTTTCGTGTTCTGTTAACACGTGTTTCACAGATGCTTCTGAGGGTCATGTGGGGGGGGGAGCTGAAGAGGAAGTGTGAAGAGAAGAGTCTCATTACATTTATTTATTTAGTAGTATACACACGTACACAGATGCACACTCACAGACAGAGACACATACACACAGGCGCACACACACATATACACAGACGTAGATACACATGCACACATAGGCACACACACATTCACACATAGACATAGATATACATACACAAATACACAGACACACAGACAAACACATAGACACAAACACAGAGACACACATACACACATATACAGACATACACAAACACATACACATACATAGACACATATACAAACATATACACATAGAAACACACACACATACATAGGCACATGCAAAGACACACACACAGAGACACAGATACACACTGTGATGCTATTCCTGGTTGTCAACTAGCCTACATCTGGAATGAACTACAATCCAGAAATGAAAAACACACCTGTGATCAGATCTTGAGGCTGAAGACGCAGGCTTCAGACCCGGATCTCGACATGGGATGATGCACGCTTTTGATCCAGATCTTGAGGCATAGTACCTTTGAAAAGTTTAGGCCCAGATAAGGTAGTACATACCTTTAATCCCAGGAGACTGAGGCAAGCAGATCTTTGAGTTCAAGGCAGCCTGGGACAGAGCAAGTTTCAGATCCAGGCATGGTGGTACATACCTTTAATCTGGGCCACACCTGCTGGAAGCCTACATAAGGACACTGGAAGAAGGATCTCTTCTGCTTGCACTTCCTGCCAGCACATCTGACGGAACCTACTTCTTCAGGATTCCAGCTTATACAGAAGAACAGCTGAAACACCTACCCTGTGAGACTGAGCAACTACTAGATCCTTGGGCTTCCCACTCGCAGCTGCCCATTGCTGGGTTAGTTGGATTGCAGACTGTAAATCATTATAATAAATTCCCTTAATATATAGAGACATCCCATAAGTTCTATGACTCTAGAGAACCCTAATACACACACACACACACACACACACACACACACACACACACCATGGTGGAGCACATTGGGCAGCTTGGGAGAGTCGGTTCTTTTCTTCTACTATGTGGGTTTCAGAGACTGAACCTATCAGGAAAGGCAAATGCCTTTCCCTACTGAGTCATTTTCTCATCCTCGAAGGATAGTTTGGCCTCCTAGCTCTAAGCAGCCAGACCGTTCTGAAGAGCTAGTGGTAAGTCTTCACACACAGCCCAGGCGATGATACATAATGAAAATTGCCTTGGACTGAGGGTCTGGGCCCCACCCTGAAAGGTGTTTATTGAAGCCCTTGTCCCTAGTGTGACAGTATTGTAGGTAGAGCCTTTGAGCACATGTTGTTGGAAGGTGGAGCCCTTGTGAATGAGGTCAATATCCCGCTGCCAACTCAGAGGAGAAACCTGCCCAGAACCCATCGTACTGGTCCCCTGGTCTTAGGGTTTCAGTCCTCAGGGTCACATGAAGTGCTGAGGCTGGGGATGTAACCCGATTGGTAGCATGCTTGCCTGGTACACAAGAAGCCTCGGGTTGGTCCCCGGTGTCACGCAAATGGGGCACAGTGGTGCACATCTGTAATCCCATGGGAGGTAGGGGCAGGAAGGTCACAAGTTCAAAGTTATCCTTGGCTGCACAGCAAGTTCAAGACTATTGGGTGGATAGGGTTGTTTAAACCATTCAGACAGTCTATGGTTTTGTTTTATGTGTATGTGTTTGTAGAGATGGTGTGTGTGTGTGTGTGTGTGTGTGTGTGTGTGTGTGTGTGTGTACAGGTGCATTTGAGAGTGCAGGCCAAAGGTAAACATTAGGGTGTTCTCTATCACCTATTACTCTCTACCTTCACTTCCTCCTCCCTCCTTTTTCTCTTCCTTCTCCTTCCTCCCTTCTCCTCCCTCCTCTTTTTGTCTTCTCTCTCTCTCTCTCTCTCTCTCTCTCTCTCTCTCTCTCTCTCTCTCNCTCTCTCTCTCTCTCTCTCTCTCTCTCTCTCTCTCTCTCTCTCTCTCTCTTCTTGAGACAAGGTCTCCCACTAAACCTGAGGTTCAGTATTGCAGACAGATTTCTGGCCATAGAGCCCCCTGAGATCTTCCCATCTCCACCACCCCCAGCACTGGGGTGTCAGATGAATATTGTCACACCTGGGCTGCTGTGTGTGCACAGCAATCACATCTCTGTTGCGCTACCTCCCAGCCCCGAGCTCATGGCATGCCCACACAGCAGCTGAAGTGAACAGCCATCTCCTGGATCTTCCTGGAAGAAGCTTCTTTCTGTACCTATGAGCTTTACGAAGTCGGTGATGCGTGTGGCCCCAGCTATGGGCCCGCCGTGTGTCTCTGGAAAAGACAATGAACAGCAGGTTCTGAGCATGTGCGAAGGAGGCTTCTAACCAGTCGGAGTCTCAAAACTGGCAATGTGTCTGTTAAGAAGTCTTAGGGAGCAAGTTACCTTGCCGCAGAACCCAAAACGATGCTTGGAAAAAAGAAAGGTCACACACCTAGGGAGAAGCCAAGAATGTCTAACTATAAAATTGCCGCAAGCGATGGGAAGCATGCTGTGGGAGAAACTGAAACAGCATAATTCTCAAGAATACAGAAAGTCTGTACGGCGTTGATGACAGTCACGTGATAATGAGGAAGCCAGTGCAATAAACTCCTAAGACAGTCCACGGTGTAGCATCTGTTAGATTTGTAAAAGATGAAATGAAAAAAAACACAAAACAAAAACATTTTGGGTCTGAGGATGTGGCTCAGTTGGTAGAGTGCTTAGCAGGATGCAGGAGGTCCTGGCTTCTCCAGCACCAAATGACTGCACGTGTGGACCTTGTCTTAGTCCCAACACTGGAGAGGTGGAGACAGAAGGGTAAAAATTCAAGTCTCCCATTAAATCTCAAGTCAGTTGTGGACACTTGAAACTCTCAGAACCACAGACAAACAAAAGGGGGACAAAGAGAAAAGATTATACGTTTGTAGCCGGGCAGTGGTGGCACATGCCTTTCATCCCATCAGTCGGTAGGCAGAGGCCGGCGAATCTCTGAGTTCAAGGCCAGTCTGGTTTACAGAATGAGCTCCTGGCCAGCAAGGGCTAAGCAGGGAAATTCTGCCTTGAACAAAACAAAACAAAACAAAAAACAAAGAAGAATATACATTTGGGCTAAAAGAAGTTGCTTCAAGTAAACAAAACATATTTATTTTTTTCTGTGTAATGTTTTATTTTTATCAGTGTTTTATTGAGGAATTACTGTATGCCATAAAATACATGTTGGGGGAATTTTGATAGTTTTGGATGTCTGAAATTGTCACCACACCCGGGATAATGAACACACCCTTTTTCTTCAAAACTCTGCCAGGGCTCATATTACCCATTCTTCTCTTTCCCCCATTCCAACCCCAGACAGCCATTGGTCTGTTCTCTGCTTTAGAGAGTGAGTGTGTAGAATTTACATAAGATGGTGTGCATTCTTTTGTACCTCGACTGAGGAGGAACTGCTCTTCTGTGGGATGCTCTCTTTTGTGGTCCAGTCACCACACAGTCCTTCCAGTTAGCTCTGGGGACAGTCCCCACGGAGAGAGGCCCAGACTCTCAGCCCTCCCCACCATCTAATCAGAAACCGGTGTGTTGCCATTGTGAATGTCCCAGTCCCCATCTCCTGCCTACTGAGACCACAAGAGTCACTTTAAAAGATGTGCAGAAGTGAGCCAGTGTTGACTGCCGACCACAGAGTGGTAAGAGATGCTCCAGAGCCCGCCGTTTCAGTCACTGCATCTTGTGATATTACATCATAGTAGACACATGGAGGGATCTAGGTTCAGCCCCTCAGAAAGAAGATCGTGGGGCAAAGTTACCTGCTAGAGTGTGACTTCTCTTCTTGTAACCTTTGGTGTCGAATCTCTCCCTTTACTGAGGAAGAGGAAACACTTAGTATCTGACCTCCGTGACTGGTCCCACATGTCCTCAACCTCTTCTGTGCCATGTGCATCTGTGTTCGAGGGATGGCAGGGTGTGAACTCATGTCACTATAGCATCTGCCTCGGAAGCATTGCAGCCTGAACCCTCATCTCTTCCTGCCTTTTCTCTGGAAAGGTCCTTAGCTCTCAGGTTTGCCATGGATAAAGATTCTCATGCGGCAGTAAAACTCAGCTCTCAGCTGTATGGTCAGACTCTGCTCTAGGGTCTAGGACATTGGTTCTCAACCCGTAGGTCTTGACTCCTTGGGGTAGGAGCTGTTGAATGACCTCTTCACAGGGCTCATGTATCAGGTATCCTGCATATCAGCTGTTTATACTATGATTCCCAATGGTAGCAAGATGACAGGTATGAAGTAGCAGCAGAAATAACTTTATGGTTGAGGTCCCCACAACATGAAGACCTGTATTAAAGGGCCACCGCATGAGGAAGGGTGAGGACCATGGCTCTAGGGTTTGCTTAGGAGGATGTAGAGCATTATGGGGGCTGATGATGGTGACACAGTGTGGGGAGCCGCCC
>NC_034598.1:92034957-92043501 GCF_900095145.1 Mus pahari | reverse complement strand
GAGAGAGAGAGAGAGAGAGAGAGAGAGAGAGAGAGAGAGAGAGAGACCCAAAACCCATTCAGAGCGAGGGGGACTTGGAGGAGCTTGCCAGGCTCCAGGCTCCCTCCCATGGGCGATTAGCTCTGGCTTCAGCATAGGCAGGGCTAGGTTCAATAGGAGCTCACCTTGTTTCTGTACTGCCCTCACCCCTGCCTTCTTAAGGTGGACTTCTGCTGTGTGAGTCCTTTAAAAATTCTGCCATGCCAAATGCAAATACTGACATGATTATAGTAATGGTAACAAGTATTTCTTGAGAGTTTCCTCTGCTCCAGGCGAAAGGCTTTAGTGACATCAGCTCATGTCATTTTTAACTTGTGGGGATCATAGGAATCTTCCGGAATATTGGTACTGAGACTAATGTTTAAAATAAAATTATGCACCTGAGGCAGGTGGCTTAAACCTATAATCTTCACACTTGGGAGGCCGAGGCAGGAGGGAGATTGCTGCAGGTTCAGTGCCAGCCTGAGCTACATAGTGAGTGAGTACCAGACCATCCAAGGAAGCACAGCAAATTATACCTCAAAAGCCAAAATAAAATATCAAATGAGGGCTTGGGAGATGGCTCAGCGGGTAAGAGCACCCAACTGCTCTTCTGAAGGTCCTGAGTTCAAATCCCAGCAACCACATGGTGGCTCACAAACATCCGTAACAAGATCTGATGCCCTCTTCTGGTGTGTCTGAAGACAGCTACAGTGTACTTACATATAATAAATAAATAAATCTTAAAAAAAAAAATCAAATGAATGAATTTATGGACGTCTTCATTTAAAACATAAAAATTCTAAATAAAAATTAACATAGGAAAATGTACAAACACAGGCTGTCTGCTCAGTGAGTTATCACAAATGGCCAACCTGTGTCACCAGTTCCTGGGTAGCATGACCCTCTGGGTCCTCAGGAGTCCCTGGGATCCTGACCTCTGACCACCATCATTTTATTCCAAGGTAGCTGCTATGGATCTTGAATACCATGGGTTACACTCAAGTTTGTGTGATGAACTGTGGGACATTGGGCTATGCAAAGACAGTCTGGTCTCCAGTTGAGCTGCCATGGTGAACCCCGGGATCCAGTAGTGATAACTCACCTACATGTGACTGAAGGAGTTCTCTCATGTCTCCTGGAACCCTGGCTCCTGTCGAAGTTACCACCCCCTCAGCCCCCACAAGAAAAGTATGGTTAGTAGTCACATAGGCAATGTCTCAAGCTTCTGACCTTCAGACTAAACTCCTTTCCAGTTACCTAGCAACAGAAAAGATAGCAGAATACTTTAAGAGGGACTGTTTGGCCCCTCCTCACTCCCTCACTCTCTTGCTCTCTTACTCTCCTCTCTTCTCTCTCTCTCCTCATCCTCTCCTTTCACTCTCTTCCTCTCTCTCCCTCTTTCTCTCTAGCCTTTCTTCTCTCTCTCTCTCTCTCTCTCTCTCTCTCTCTCTCCCTTTTCCCCTTCTCTCCTCTTGGCCATGGCCGGCCTCTCTCTTACCTTTTCTCTTTCCCCCTGCCTTTCTATAATGAAGCTCTAAAACCATAGACTGTCTCTGTTCATCTGCGCTTACTCTTGCCTGAGTGGAAACCTTCCTTCCTCAGCCCTCTCTCCCATATCCCTGGGGCACAGGGTCGAGTGGGGTCTGTGGCTTAGATGCTCACCTGGGGCCAAGTGGAAAGCGTCTGGCAGTCCTCCCATGTCTGCTTGCCCAGAGCACAGGAGGAACTCTGGCCGGATGTGGGCTCTCCTCCCTCCCCCCTCTTTCCCCATCCCCTTTTAGTTCCCACAATGAACCACATACCACGTGCCTTTGTAGCTGGCTTCTTACTTAACCTGTCATTGTGCAAGACATATCTAACAGGGTATACCTGGAAATGATCCCCTGACTGCTTGCTGCCTGGCATCCCCACACTTGACTGTACAGCATTTAAAATAATTTATGTAAGGCTGACAAGATGGCTCAGTGGGTAGAAGAACTTGCCACCAAGCCTGACCTGAGCTTAATCTCCAGGTCCCATATGGTGGAAAGAGAGAACAATAAATAAATGTGACTAAATTTTAAAAGGATATTGATTTACTTCATGTGTGTGGCCACATACATACATATATACATTCATACACACATACATTCATACATACATACATACATACATACATACACACAGAGAGACAGACAATAAATAAATGTAGCTGGAAAAATGTAAAAGCATTTCTTTTTATTCATTCATTTAGTGGTGTGTGTATATATGTGTGTGTGTGTGTACATACATTTGTGCCACAGCTCAGGTATGGAGGGAGAGGACAACCTAAAGAAGTCAGTCTGTTCTGCTACCCTACCATGTGGGCCCTGGGGTCAAAGGTCGTCGGTCTCGGCAGCAAGCACCTTTACCAGCTGAGCCATCTCCCTGGCCCAGCCATCCTGTGTTTGACGTAACTGTTCTGCTATTGATAAAGTTACTCTACCCACTGTCAAAATTCTTCCTTCTAATCCTGGAAGCAAGTCTTGCTAGCTGTGAAAACGTGCCCAGGAGAATATCTGTGACTGGCCCTTCTATTCCCTCTGTCCTCTCTCCATGGCCATTTTAGTTTAACCATTGCCTGCTTATCCATCTTACCTCAGCCTGATGCCCTTCCTTCTAGGGAGCTGTTTATAGCCCCCGGAAACACTGGACACTGCTTGCTGAAACAGGGTTATGATATACACCGACACTTCCCCTTTGAGCTCCTGCAGGGCCAAGGCCCCTCTAATCTTCAGTGGTCGTCTTGGCTCTGGTACGTTCTCAGCACAAATTGAAAGAACTTTTGTCAAATGTTATGTCACAGGCTTGTGCCCCCAGAACTTGGAAGACTGAATGAGACTATTACTATGAGTTTGAGGCACAGCCTGGGCTATATAATTAGCTGTGGGGAGTCAGAGAGAGTGGAGATGGGGGAGAAAGAGAGAGAAGTAGTGTATTCTGGTGTACACATAGCCAAAGAACTCAGACTGGCAGCAAGTTGCTGCACAGTCAGCATGCCAAGGACTTAGCCTTGACAGCAGAACTATCCCAGCTGTGGGGGCACTTGGGCAAGTGAGCAGATGTAAGGGATAAGACTCCCTTACACTGTCAGAGCCTCTGCCTGCTTCTCTGTTAAATAGGAAGAGCGAGACTTGCCTGTGCAGGGTGCTTGGAAGCGGTCAAAGAAAACACAGGAAGTGGCTGGTGCCTAGTCACAGCTATAGCGACTGCTCCTTGTAATCAGTTTAGGAAGCGATTTTCTCATTTTACCAAATGTAATCAGTGCAGCACCTGGGGAAGGAAAAGTGGCCAGTCTGGTCAATTTGCAGATGAGAAAATGAAGCAATCCTGATGTCAGGAATTTGCCTGCAGCAACAGATATGCCAGGTTGGTGACAGAGCTAGGATGGAAGCTGTGACAGTGACCAGTTCAAACCACTCAGCCGGAGTTGTTACCCCGATAGACTTGGGTCAGAACCTTCCAAATGGTGTTTGCACAAGCTGCAAGGGCCGGGCCGGCTCTGCTTCCTCTGTCATCTGCTATTCCTGGCCAGTTCCTGGTTCTGGAAGAGAGTCAGCCGCATTTAGCTTCCTCTGAAGTCCAAACTCTGTTCTCTGGCTACGCTGATGGGGCCTCGGGGAAGCCGAAGTTTTTCCTTATCTCGCAGCAGAGAACAGCTGCTCAAAGACAGCTGCTGATAGGTGTGGGAGGCTGGGGGAATACTGAAGGCCAATGAACTGAGGAATTCAAGTTCTAGTTTGCTGATGAGAAAAGAATTGCTAGGTTCACTCATCTGTTTTCTTAACAAATTTGGTCTGAACGTGGAGACTGTGTCCATGCAGGGGTGTCACTCCGAACAAGACAACGAAATCATTGGAGATATAAGCAGAAATACAGATGACAGGATGGCTCAAAGGGTAGGTACCCAAGGGACTTGGAGAAAATAAAACTGGGTTCTGTGATTGAGGCTGCATGATTGGATGGCACCGCCTCAGAAAGGCTGAGAGGTGCACCCCTTACCATGCACCTCTCCCACCCCCAGGACCTCTAGCCTCCCCTTCCTCTAGTGAGGAACTAAGACTTGGGGAGACCAGAGCAATAAAAAGTCAGCCATTGTGTGATCCAAGGCTTCCAAGGGAAGAGACAAGTGGAGTGCCCAGAACTCTAGAAAAGACTGGCCGTAGACTTTAATGGGCAAGGCTGGGGTTGGGAGTGTGTGTGTGTTGTGGGGGGTGTCAAGTAGCAGGCAGGGGCTTAAAAATATCAGATTCTGCTGGCCACGAGCTCTCACCCCGGAGTCTGGCCCATCCATATTCCCTAGTAATGAACATCCCAACCCGTCTGTGGCTGGCGTCGAACTACAGTTAAGCTGGGTGAGGTGGTATCTGCAAGTTCAAGACTGGGGCGGCTGAGGCGCGAGAATTGTGACTTCTAAGGTTAGCCTGGGCTACATAGGGAAACTGATGGAAAAAGTCAGAACCAACCAACCAACCAACCTCAGTTCCAGCTTTTCTCACAGCAAGCTCTCTCTCTCTCAGCCCTGACTTTCAATGCCACTTCAGCATCCTTGATGAAGGAACTTGTGCTTTGCACACAGTCCTTGCTTTTTATTTTTAAATTTTTTTTTTATTTTTAAGAGAGAGAGAAAGAGAGAGAGAGAGAGAGAGAGAAGAAAGGCTGCTTGCCCTGGCTTTGGTGTGGATCATGACGACAAGGGTGAGTAAAATTTAACAGCCCCTATCATTTCCTTTAAAAAATAAAATAAAAAATTCATGCTGGGTGGTAGTGATGCACACCTTTAATCCTAGCACTCAGGAGGCAGAGGCAGGCAGATCTCTAGAGTTCAAGGTCAGTCTGGTCTATGGAACGAGTTCTAGGACAGCCAGCGCTACACACAGAAATCTTGTCTCGAAAACACCAAAAAAAAAAAAAAATCATATTTGTGTAAAGCCTTAAAATGTACTATAAGCGGCCGGGCGTGGTGGCGCATGCCTTTAATCCCAGCACTTGGGAGGCAGAGGCAGGTGGATTTCTGAGTTCGAGGCCAGCCTGGTCTACAGAGTGAGTTCCAGGACAGCCAGGGCTACACAGAGAAACCCTGTCTCGAAAAACCTAAAAAAGAAAAAGTACTATAAACGTGCCTTTGAACACTATGCCTGCCACACCTCAGAGAGGAGACAGGCGAGTGACGAACTCAGAGTTGAGCTCGGGCCTTCAGAGAGGTCAGTAGGCTTCTTCCTGTACAGGGCTTCTTGCTCTAACAGGGGTCTGTTAAACTGGGAGTGCAAATGTGGACATTGTAAAGACCCAGTTTTCACCTGTTCTTTGTGGCAGGCTGAAGAATGGTCCCCCAAAATGCCCATGTCCTAACCTGTGGAGCCTGTGGCCAGGCAACCTTGACAGACACAAGAAACCGTACAGGCAAAGGCGACAAAGGGTATTGAGAAGAGGTGTTTACTCAGGACTTAACAGGGCTGATGCTGTAAGGGTTTTTATAAGAAGGAAACAAGAAGGAAGGGGAAGGAGGAGGAGGAGGAGGAGGAGGAGGGGGAGAGGAGGGGGGGGATAGGAGCAGCAGCAGAGGGAAATAGGAATTCTTTGGGAAGATGATATGCTGTGGCTTTTGGGACATAGAGGGACCATGAGCCAAAGCAGGCAGGTGGCCCTCAGTAAACACAAGAGGCAAGGGACAGATATTTCCCTTGGCCTCCAGAAGGGGCCCAGACTGCTGGCATTTTGATGTTAGCCTTAGTAGATTGATTTTGGATCTCTGACTCCTGGGACTGTAAATGATCCATTTGTGTCACTTAAACTTCCCCTTTGTGAGAATTTGATAGAGCAGCCATAAGAAACGAACACACCCAGTGTCTTCTTACAACAGAATCTACCTTGGCCTCTCAGGGTGGACCCCAGGATGAGATCCCAGCATCTTTCACTTGGGCTTCTCAATATTATTCTCTATTCATGATGAGGACGGGATGTCTCCACTTCTGGGTTCAGCATAGGACATGTCACCTAGGCATATTAGGTAGGGTCCTTTAAAGGAATGGACTGATAGAATGAAAGATCTTACAAAAGGGACTTATTAGCTTGGCTCATGTGATGCATGATGGCTGTTCCCAACTGGTCATCTGTACACCAGAGGGGCTAAAGACTCTTAACTGCTCAGTCCATGAGGATGGCTGCCTTGGCAGTCCCGGCCTAACGCTGACAGCCTGGAAAATTCCAGAAGAATTTGGTCTACCATGGAAGCAATGGGAGACAACAGCACTTTCTTTTCTTGGGACCTCTTCTTATCTGGAAATGTTCTCAAGGACCAACTCAGAGGACAGTCTCTTGGTTGATTCCAGAACTCATCTGGTTGTCAGTCAATACTAACCGCCATGCCAGAAGTGAGCAAGCTGGGGGTGCTATAGTCTCTGGCCACTATGATAGGTGCTGGGTAAGCAAATGATCATAGCTGGGCCAATCAGAATGCAGCAGAAGCCTTGCTGATCTGTTAGGAGGTAGGGTGGGGGCCCAGGTGAAGAAAGGGAAGCCTGAGGTTTGGGTAACAGCCCTCACCATGGGGAAACCCCACAAGGATCAGCAGAGTTCAGGGCTGGAGAGAGCCACGGAGCCCAGTATACAGCTTGAGACCTGAGCCCAGTGATGTCTTAGTCCAGCTTCACCTCAGAGGGTCCTGATAACAGGAGCTGAGAAAGCCCGTCTTGGTTCTGGGCATTTGGAGGTGGTGACCTGGATTGGATGCTCTTGGCTAATGTAGCTGCATGGTTAGAAATCTGTCACACAGGACGATTTCGTGATTGGCTTGGTTAAAATTCAACTCTCTGAGCATAAGCTATTTGTAAAACTGCATCTTCTCATCTACATAGCATTGACTTAGCAATTAAATCTACTCAGAAAGAGTGAGTCCCTTCCCCTGCGTAAGGTTCTGCTGAGAGGCCACCACATCAGATCCTTACATGGGGTGCAGGCTTAACCAACCCTCGTCTATCAGCAGGTTGCTTTCCTGGGGTTCATCTCAGGCAGGCAGGCAGGTACTGACCCCGTGAAGGGAAGTGATTTGCTCAAGACACCTGGCTGGATAGTGCCAGACAGGATGGAACTCTGAGCCTCGTGCTCTGTCTTTACTCGGAGGTATATAAGGCGAGCTCTTGGAGAACAGAACCTCTCTCTGAGCAGGATCACTCCCAGCTGGGTATATGGCTCTGGGAACTCACATCCTGCTGTTCCTAATTAGCATTCACTGCTCTCCTGTGGCTGATCAGCGTTCTTAATTTTATTTTCAGAGAGCAGATTAGTCATTATCATAAAGAGAGTACTTAACATCTTGAATATTTGAGATCTAAACTCACAGAATAAGATTTTTGTTCCAGATACCCGTCATTCAACTCAGCAGTATTTCTGGGAAATATCATTTTGAGGGGCCAGAGACATCCCCTCACCAACCTTGATAGAGACCCGTTGAGGGGGCTGGAGAGATTGCTCAGTAGTTAAGAGCACTGGTTGCTCTTCCAGAGGACCCAGGTACAATTCCCAGCACCCACATGACAGGTCGCAACTGACTGTAACTCCAAGATCTGAAACCCTCACATAGACATACATGCAGGCAAAATACTAATACATATTTAAAAAAAGAAGAAGAAGGAGAAGGAGAAGGAGAAGGAGAGAGAAGGGAGGAGGGAGGAGGAGGAGGAGGAGGAGGAGGAGGAGGAGAAGGAGAAGGTCCTTTGTGGTCATAACATTAATGGTACTCATGAGTCACATTTACAATAACCAAACTTAGCACTGCTGGAGGTTGAGTTTGGGGCCAGCCTGCTCTTCAGAGTGAGTTCTAGGACAGCCAAGGGTCTCAGAAAAACAAACAAACCCAAAAGCCCAATAACCAAGCTTAGCTGGTAATTCTACAGTCAGATCAAGGGCAGGTGCCAGAGCCTACCATATCCAGACTAGACAATCAACGATGGAGCAGTCAGAGTTCTCGGCTCAAGGGGTACTTCTCCATCAGTCCTACATGGTAGCACACACTACAATCTAACTCCTGGGAAGACTGGGCAAAGAGGATATCCTTGGCTACATAGCAAGTTCAAAGCCAGGCAGATTTATTGACTTGATTAAAAAAAATAATGACCATGAGTGTTTCAAGGAGTCCCCATAGTTCATAGAAATTCCAGGAAGGCCAGAGAAGCTGGCATGTGCCTACTGAACGGGAAATAAGAGCCTGTAGGGTTGTTCTGTGAAAAGTGTTTTGATTTCCTGTCTGTAGTGAGCTGAAGGGCGCCCACTGAAAAGATGTCCACACCATAAGCCTGGCAACTGTAGATGTGGCTTGTTCGGCAGGTATATTAGAGATCTCTATAACCCAGGATTATCTGAGTAGGCCCTAAATCCAGCAACAGGGGTCTTCTTAAGAGTCAGAATATGAGATAGAGGACTAATATCCAATATATACAAAGAGCTCAAGAAGCTGGACTCCAGAAATTCAAAAAACCCCATTAAAAATGGGGTACAGAGCTAAAC